>NC_025698.1:16649239-16683868 GCF_000633955.1 Camelina sativa
TTTTTTTTTTTTTTTTTTTTTTTTTTTTTCTTCATTCTGGTTTTGACATGCACTAATGTTTTATCCCACATTAATTAATTTATGGCTTCCGAACGATGTTTCTAAACCATACCAGGAGCTCTCACCACTGAAAACGTAGCCAAAAGTTTTAATGGCACAGTGACAAGAATGATTTCAGAATGTGAAGGAGTTGAGTTGGAATCTATACTATGGCTTCAACTTCAATGTCAGCTTGTAATTTAACTTCATAAATATCCATAGAAATGTTTGTTTCAACTACATTTTTATATAAAATTGAATCATTCTTAGGTTAAATAGTGTTAGTATAAGCCTGTTGAAATTTATTTAACTCTGCATGTGGGACAGAGTATACGACTAACACAGAGGAATCTCTCTGATGACAAGTAAAAAAAAAAAGCGTTAGCCACTTAGCCATATCACTCCCTAATTATGTTACACGTTACTTGGAAGATTGAAAGCAAATTAATGTTTTATCTACATTGTGTTTTCTAAAGACTCTTTTACTCTTCGTTATGTTATTGTTTGAAAGTACTTCTTTATAGTATTCTTGTTTCCTTTGACATTGTTTTTACAAAATTACTAGATTGATACCGGAAATAAGAGCTGTTTATAATCGCTAATTTGTGCCAGTCTCTTTGCTTTTATCAAGCCTAAGTTTCAAACTCTTCTCGGAAAAGCGGAGAAAGAGTTTGAATCTAATCAATTCAATGGGCGGTTTCAGTTTTACAGGATGATTATCGAAATAAATAAATTTTGAAACAGTCCTCACTTAACTTAATGATCATACAGTTTACTACTTTGTTGACCATGCATATTGAAAATCTTAGGTTTGATGTTATGAAGACAACATTCAACATATGTTGCAACATCTAAACGCCTACCAGAACAGAGCACATCAACATCATCTAGAGAAGATCATTAAGTGAGGACTGTTGTTCTGTTGCTCACCTAGAACAAGATTATCATACTCAAATTTGATGTTCTGTGTTTTTTTAAGAAGATCAAAATAGTCTTGTAGATCACGTAACCAGCTAATAATATATACAGAGATGCTGCTACTGAGTGTATTTTTTACTTTTAATTCTAAAAAAGGCCTCAAGAGCTGAGAGTTTTACTTGAACCACCACTACCTTCTCATCCTCGTTTTTGTCCACTAAATAAAGTTCAATACAAAGATGTAATATTTGCCATCAATAATGATCATAGCAATGTAAAATTTGAGTTACTCTTCCTTAAAACCATGCAGTACTTCTTTGACGAGTTGATGATGTTGTTTGGTAGTCAAGCAAAACAGTCATTAGTATCAGAGATGGAAACTGAATTCAAAGAAATAAAAGCAATGAAATAATATATTCTAAGAGTATCTCCAATGGTACTATATTTTTGCCTCTATATTCTATTATAGAGTAATTTTTGCTCCAATGGTACTCTATTTTCACCTCTATAATAGAGATTGCTATTTTTTTCTCTATTTATAGAGGAACTCTATTTTTCCTCTATAAATAGAGGTGAACTATTTTGTTTGCAAAGTAGTCCTCTTAATATTTAATTTCTTTTATTTATGACCAAAATAAATAAAATAAGTATTTTTAAGAACTAATAATATAAATTTAAGTATAAATATTTATTCTAAAAAATTGAGACTACCATTTGCAAAAGATAATTTTATGAAAGTGTTACAAAATTTAAAGTAAAATGGATTAATTTGCAATTTTTAAAAATAAAAGGTGTTAATTGTAAAATAAAAATAGAATCTATTGGGAATATTCTTTTATAGAGGAAAAAATAGAGAAAACTATTGGAGCAAAATTCATTTCTATTATAGAATCCTCTATTATAGAGGAAAAAAGAGAAAACCATTGGAGATGGTCTACGGGGAGAGGCCGTAACTTGATTATCACGCAAACTCATAAAGATGACAATGTAAACGCCGATGCTTCTTGGGCCTTAATTAGGTTAGTGCCAATCTCTGAATAAGTTCAAGTCCACCACTCTTCTCCTAATTAGATATATAAATATCATCTAACTAGGTCGAACTTTTATTAATAAAACTAATCCAAAACTATACGTATCTCCTGTTCGATCGATCATGGTTTGTGGAAAAACTTTTGATTCCATTCCTAATGATCTCATCATCGATATATTCTCGAGATTGACTACAAAATCAATCGCTAGGTGCAGCTGCGTGTCGAAGCTGTGGAAGTCCTCGGCTCCAATCAGGTCAGGATTTCACCGTCATGATTTCACCGAGTTGTTTCTAACCAGGTCCTCGGCTCGTCCACGTCTCTTAATTGGGGTAGCAAAAGACAGTGAGTGGAGATTTTACTCAACTCCTCAGCCTCATCCTCAGAATCCATCTGAGAAGTCGTCTTCTCCTGTAGTAGCCGCCACCGAGTTTCATACCAAGTTCTCTAAAGGCATAAGCGAATACAATTGTAGCTATGCCTCTGGCTTGATCTATTTTCATAATATGCGCATTATCAGCTAACCTGCTCTTACGCTCTGCTGGCTTAGTTATTTTATTTTTTGTGTCGTTTTGTTTGTTTTTCGTTTTGTTTAACACTATCATTCTGCTGGCATTTAGCTAAATTTGTCACATAAGATCAAAAACGCCTAATCAATAGTCTGATTATTCATTTGTTATGATTACAATATATTTCCCTTTGGTTTCCTCTTTGTCGATCCGAAGTATTTTCTTGATTAACTGTGTATGGAAAAATCAAAAAGCTGATTTTAAAGAATGAAAAAAAAAGACAATATTCATGGAGTTTGAAATAGGACAAGCATTTGATATCCGTAAAAGGTGATATTGTCTTCTGCTAATATGGCGATCCTTCAAATAGAATCATAGATATGTTTGTTTCAACTGTCAAAAAATAATTTTTATGTGAATTTATATTAATCTGAATCATTATTAGGTTAGAACGTCTTAGTATATGCATATTGAATTTTATTTAACTCTGCATCTGATACAAAGTCTACGACTAAAAACAGGGGAATCTCCCTTATGACAAATGAAAAATACAATATTACAAAAAGTGTTAGCCACCTAGCATTGCTAACATTCAGGTCTACATTCACTGGTTATGCCATCTTCCAACCAATCTTGTCATGCCCAACGTCCATTTATTACTACTTGTTAGCACATCCATTAATACACACATTTGTTTTGTTTTTTTTGTCACACCAATTGATACCCTAGTGATATATATGTATACAAATATGTTGTATCCGAATTGATTGGTTACAACATTTGTAAAATAATATATCAAATTTATTCTAAATATTTAAAATTTACAATTCACTTTCGTGATATTAACATTGTAATTTTCTATATAGGAGATTTTAAAATATAAATATAAAAAGATGAGCACAGACGTATACATGCATTTGTTGTACTCTATCGTAATCCTAATAATTTTCTTGTTTTGTTGATATATATATATATATATACCGAATAAACCAAATCGAACTTCAATTCGGTTCAATTCGGTTCAATTCGGTTAGATTTAAAAAAAAACCGAATAAACTGAACTGAATAATCCGAATAAACCGAATGCCCAATCCTTCGATTTCAACGCTGAATAGATAAGAGTGTTTGTGAGAGCTAACAACCGATAAAGGGTAAGGATCTATACGACGAACCTACAAAGAGATGAAGAAGGAAGAACAAGTAGTAGGTTGTTTACCAGCAGTAGATTGTCGGAATCGCAGAACTTTGTAGTCAGTTACTCTCGTCTCATCAAACTGGCTTCCTGACACCAGTAGTCACTCTCGTCTCATGAGACTGTTTGACTTTCTTCCCTAATGGTTTTATAATAAATAAAAACCTATAGTGACATAATTACGTGATGTGCCTGTTACTAGGCCAATTTCTTCTTGTGAAATTCTTTTTGAAGGGATCAGAAATGTTTTTGAAGGGTTCAGAATTGTTTCTGAAGGGATCATAAATGTTTCTGGAACAATTTGTCTTCCTTCCTTGAAAACTTTGACTGTTTACTTGGAACAACTATAAGGTTTTGAGGTATTCATATACCATTGAGAGTATGCCAAAGGTTTGATCAGTGCATGTGAGTTACAAAGAAGTGAAGATGAAGCCACACCCATGAAAGTTGGAAATGATCTATCTTAGAAAATGATTTAAGAGATTGTGTGAATGGTAACTCGTACGGTTATAGAGTAAGTAGCATGGTATGTTTCTGAAGGGTTCAGAATGGTATGTTTTTGAAAGGTTCTAAAACAACGAGACATTGATAATATTTTCAAAGAATAAACAACGTGTAGACGGCTTTCCCACCATTGTTGTTTTCGATCATTATTATTCTTCGGGTTTCCAACAGTTCAACTTGTTAGCAAAATTTCCTTTTCATTTTAATCTTTAACTTACGATTCTTTTCCCCAAGATAGCTAGCTAGCTAACTAACTATATCCATCCATTGCCATTGGTTTAAACTTTGAAAGCACAAATTTCTTCCATTGATTAAATCCCACAAGAAAATGGTAGAAAGAAAACTAGACAAAGAAACCGAGAGATTTGTTGAATGGATTCATTATTGATGGACCATTTATAAGGACTACTAATGGGCTTTAATGGGCCAATTTAACGAAAACATCAACACAAGATTTTAGCGAACGATCACAATTTGCATGCGACGTGTGTGCAACTGTAAACGTTCATCTTCATCGTGTTAATTTTTCTCAACCATACACACGACACAATACACTCAACAAAATGACTCAGTACAATTTCAAAATTGTTATCACTGTCACTTTCACAAACCCATTAAATCAACACTGGAACTCTCACTTGTGTCTATATTAGAAAATGATTCAAGAGATTGTATGAATGGTAATTGGTACGGTCATAGAGTAAGTAGCATGGTCTGTTTCTGAAGGGTTCAGAATGGTATGTTTTTGAAGGGTTCTAAAACGATGAGACATTGATAATGTTTTCAAAGAATAAACAACGTGTAGACGGCTTTCCCACTGTTGTTGTTTCCGATCATTATTATTCTTCGGGTTTCCAACAGTTCAACTTGTTAGCAAAATTTCATTTTCATTTTAATCTTTAACTTACGTTTCTTTTTCCCAAGATAGCTAGCTTGCTAAGTAACTATATCCATCCATTGCCATTGGTTTAAACTTTGAAAGCACAAATTCCTTCCATTGATTAAATCCCACAAGAAAATGGTAGAAAGAAAACTAGACAAAGAAACCAAGGGATTTGTTAAATGGATTCATTATTGATGAACCTATTATAAGGACTACTAATGGCCTTTAATGGGCCAATTTAACGAAAACATCAACAAAAGATTTTAGCGAATGATCACAATTTGCGTTCGATGTGTGTGCAACTGCAAACGTTCATCTTCATCGTGTTAATTTTTCTCAACCATACACACGACACAATACACTCAACAAAATGACTCAATACAATTTCAAAATTGCTATCACTGTCACTTTCACAAACCCATTAAATCAACACTGGAATTCTCACTTATGTGTTACTCAAAACTCTAATTTGTACTATTTGTTTCCTTTGCGTTGTATGTTCTATTTGTACAAACACTTTCTTCAATGATTGATATAATAAATTCATTTCTTTGAGAAGCCTAAATACTTAGCTATATAATAAAGTAAATAATGACAGTATAAACTACTTAAGTTAATATTTCAATCTAAAATTTACTTTCTCAATTGAATATTCTCTTGTTAAGCCAAAAGTAAAAAAAAAAAAAAAAAAATGATAGCGTCCAAAACATTAATAATACTTGAATGAGACTGTCCAAACACATTCTTCTAAATTTCACGAAAAATATCTTACCTTGATATTAAGAAAAATGTAATGATTCCAACTGTATTAATTTTATATTAAGGTTATTGTATACAAAAAAAATACACATGTTGACAAAAAAAAATGCCTATTTGTGGTCCATTTTATCCAATTAAGTATTGTTATTTCTTATTAAATAAATAATTATTGTTGTTGATAATTTTTTTTGTTATATACATGTGTGTGAGAGAGAGAATGAGAAGAATCTCAACTAAGATTATCAAGTTGAGATATTTTCCATATCTCTTTTTTTCTTGTTAATGGTTGTTCTCTCCTAAGAACCAAAATCTTGAAAAATAAGCTTCACAAGGGGGTATTTCTCTTCCCATCCTCATCCTTAATTGATCAATTTCAATGAACTTGTTCATCTACGATTTACATATGCATGGATCTATATCTATGTTGGTTTTGAGAGGCTGAAGCTGCCAGCATGATCTGTTAATTACTACATACGACACACACACAACTTTATACATGTATACAAGTATTCACTCACACTTGCTAATTTCCACACCTCAAAGTTTTCTTTCTTTTCAAGTTCCTTTTCTACAACTAAAAAAGCGTTTTTTCCCCACCAATTTCCATAATTAATGATCATTAGTTCTTTTGACTACTTGTAATATGAATTTATGGATTCATGCATGTTTGTGTACATAATTTACAACTTTACATGCATGCATTTCGTGTGTGGTAAAATACACCAGTTTGAACACGTTCATTATATATTCGGTTTTCATTAGTATACAGATGTATGTGCGTGTGCGTGTGTGTGTATATAGATAGTAGTACTAGGTCATCCTGCAGCTTCAGTCACTAAATCACCAACAATTTAGCCAGAAACGATGAACTTGCCTTCATGAGAAGTCAATCCGGCCGTGTTTAACTTTTACGATCTCCTCTATCATCGAAGGTAAAAAAAATACACCTACTTGTCTTGTTCTTGTACTTGCTAGTAAATCCAATAATGTGTTGTTTTCATAGTATCACATCTTCATTCTCCGAATTATGCGCATTTATGTTTTTAGTTACTGTGTATATGAAATACATGTCCACAAGTCCATGTTCGTTGGTAGGAACGCGTTTACATGTGTTTCTTTCCCTTGACCTATACGAAGATGTATAATTAAATAAACATAATATATTAGTTTATTTATTCAACAATATCATCTTCTTCGAGATCATTTTTGTTTTAGTTATGTATAGATTTTAATTAATCATATGTTGTTAAATTGGCTAATTTAGTGCTTAGTACACATCAGTCTATCTTAAGACAAATGATAGATGTTCTCTACATAGTATAAGTTTTTAATATGGAATTTTATGATTTTATATATTGTGCTTGCTGTGCAATGAGAGATTGCGTTCAGTTTTATAATCTCTTCCATTCAATGACTTAGAAACATGCATTATCCTTCATATTCTATATACATCTTAAGATCAATCTTGCATACTATTACCTTTTTGCAGACTCATGTTCTTTGTAATATAGGTTGTGCCGACCGACATTGAGATTTCTATATTGATAAGCAATTCTAGTTTGTTTCGAAGATCTTTTATTTGAAGGACGCGTGATATGGATTGTACTAATTAAGATCATGAAGATTATTCTTCCTCATACTTTCAAATTTAAAATTGTAATTTAGGTCATAGCTGGTTTCTGATGTCTTTAGATCATTTGTTACGATTAGGGGTTTGTACAAACAAACATTACTAGTTTCCATAGACAAGTACCATAAATTTTTTTCCAAAAGTGGTAATATATACAATGTGTTTGAGATTAAAAATATAAAGTTTTTTGGAATTTGTAGATACTAGGGTTGCAAGGATGATAATGATATCACAATTCATATTAGTAAATGATAGGATCCTTAATCACCTTATTAATATATATATCAATATATTGATGTATCAAAAAAAATCCGATTTTGAAACAATTGTGCATGGACCTATAAGATGTTTGAGAGTTGATATCTAGCTAACATCATGACAAGACTAGTAATTTATAGAAAAATGACTAGCAAAAACAAAAAATGCATATTTATATAATGAAAACATAAGAGACTAATTACAGCGTGATCACTCGCTCATCCAGTAAAAAACATAGTTGGTCACATCCATAACCACTTCTTATTGAAGAAGCAACCTTGGCAAAAGACTACAAAAGTCACAAAACTTTTCTATAACTACCACATGTGATTTGACTTAAAAAACCAAGAAATATTACAAAGAAAAAAAGAGTGATAATGTTTATAATCTCTCGTTCTTAAATTACTTTTGAATTCGTGTAGTTTGCTGTGTGATGTAATACTAAGTGGGCTTCATAACTGAAAAGCCCAAGCCCAAACTCTAAACTAATGATAACAATACAACAACGCGAAGCGACTCATCAAAGAAGATCATGTGAGTGAGAGAGATCGAGAGGACTGTGAATAAGCCAAGGAATGTCACTTATAAAGGTCTCACTGACTTGGTAACTGAGTAAGGGACTTCTTCAGCTTTTCAAAGTTGTTAGCTTGTGTATGTATAGATTGAGAGGACTATGTTCATTTTTGATTTTGTTTTAAGCGTTCAAAGTGTTAGTATTTTACTGAATTTGCAGTACTGATAAAGCAAGCGAGGCTGCTATTTTGGAAGTAGTGAAAAAGAGTTTTAGTGATCATCTTATTCTTGGTGAAGAAGGAGGTATTATCGGCGATTCGTCCTCTGATTACCTGATGATGCATGGAGTACTAACATGGAATTGTTCAAAGAGTTCACTGGTGTGAGTCGGGGAGTGCGGAGACTCGGTGCTGCAGCAGTTGACATGTGTCACGTGGCACTTGGGATTGCAGATTCATACTGGGAGTACCGTTTAAAGCCATGGGATATGGCAGCTGGTGTTCTTGTAATCTTCCTTCTTGTTGTTTTCTTTCTTACCAAACTACATATGTTGTAGAGCTTAATCCATATCTGAATATGGACACAGATAGTTGAGGAAGCTGGAGGAGCTGTGACTCGAATGGACGGAGGGAAGTTTTCTGTGTTTGATAGATCTGTTTTGGTGTCCAATGACATTCTTCACTCTAAGGTTAGTGAAAGGTTTGATCAACTGTTAATACTTTTGTTATTGCTTTCAATCTGTTATGCTTATAGATAAGGTCTGAACATATTTTCTTGTTTAACCGTTGTAGCTTCTGGAGAGAATCGCACCCGCAACTGAGAATTTGAAGTCGAAAGGAATCGATTTCTCGCTGTGGTTTAAGCCAGAAGATTATCACACAGAACATTAGAACTAAATCTTCGAAATTTGAGGTATAACATTCGTATTCAGACTATACAGTCAACAATGATCATATTCTCTTAAACTTGGTGAACAAAAGGCTTCATGGATCAACATAACGGTCTTCCATCTTCCAGTCCAATACAAACCTCTTAGTATCTTGGTTAGTAGACTGAACCGGAAGGTACCTTGGTTCTTTAGGGATAACCAATATCTCGAGTCACCTCAGAATGAATCGGAAGGTACCTTGGTTCTCTACGGAAAACCCAATATCTCGAGTCACCTCCCCCAAACAAAGTTAAGACCACTCGGTTATAAAACCCATGCTTTTCTATTGCTCTGCACAATTTAAACAAGAAATTTACAAAATCAAGACACATCTTTTTAATCAGAGTTTTGGTCTTTTCTTCTTTTAAAGGATGTCGCAACATGAGTTATAGAAAAAAAAAAATCAAGAGCTAACGACGTTACAACATGAGTTAATTCATAAATATAATTTACACAAAATTTAAGTACTTCTAAAACTATATATATATACTCACAAAATAGCTATGATCTATGGGTTTACAAAAGTAACGACTTTATTCCTAGTTCAATTTTCTTTTTTTCAAATAACTAATAGTACTTAGAATTGTGATAATTAGAAAAAAAATCTCAATAATATTATTTGGAATTATATAATTTTTATTAGTATTGACACCTATATAAAAAAAAAAAAATACTTTTAGTTTCCCATAGTATAGTATTTGTTTGTATATATTGTACATATTTTACCATGTTATCTCACATGTTCTCAAAACGATTTCGAGAAAAAAGAAAAAATCTCACATGTTCTCTTTCTTTTATATTCAACTCATTTCAGTGCTGGTGTTGCTGATTTTGTGTCTCCGTTCTTTGATATCCCTAAGCAACTCCAACTGTTGAATCAAAAACTTGCTTGTATCCTTAAATCAACTTTTTGTTTTGTTGTTGTCAAAGTATCCCTAAATCAACTAGGAATGAGTTCCCGGTAGGAGATGATCACATGACGAGGGACGGTATTAAGTTTTCGTGGATAATGGAACGTGAAATCGAATTTCCACCAAGGAATCAAGTAGGAGGTATCATTACAAAAATTAATTTGTTTGACATCAGTTATTTTTTTAAGTTAGCATCGCTTAAAAAGTGACACTATAATTATATGATTTTTGTAAAATATATTGCTAAAAATAGTGAATCTAAAATTTTTTACCATCACTTACAAAGTGATTATGATTCAAATTTAGCATCACTTAATTTTTTTATTAGCATTCTTTATTCAACTGATGCTATTTCAGTGGTTTTTTTTTAATAAGGGGGAGGTATTGGTTTAGGATTTAGAAAGAATTTTAATGACTTTAAAAGTTAGGTAAAATATGTTGTTATTCAATCAAGACTTTTAAAAACTCTTTAAAAATTTGGTGTTATTGGTTGTGGATTTGTAAAAAGTTATCTAAAATCTTGATAAATCTAGTGTTATTGGATTAAGAGTTTTATAAAGTCATTAAAAGTTTTATGTTATTCAAGTAAAACAAAAGAATCTTGGATTGTTAATGAATTCAAATTTTATGTTATTGGTTTAGGATTTTATATCATTTCCTTCATAACAAAAGTCATGAAAACTCTTTCATCAAATAGAAAGATTTTACAAGATTAGAAAAAACAAATCATCAAGATTTTAAAAAACTTCCTAAACAATCTCTTAGAATCCTTCATTTTTAACTTTCAATTTTCTATGATTCTAACAATCAGCAAGAACATAAAGTCATTAAAATTCTTTCTAAATCCTAAACCAATACCTCCCCCTAAATGTTACTATCAAGATTTCTACATAGTATCAAAAGTTTTGAAATGAAGTGCAAATTGATTTTTTTTTTTTTTGCATTTTTTTAAAACTACTACGTTTCCGGTAAATCTCTATACCTTAATTTTATAAATATGAAATTGGGACGGTTATTGGTAAACGATGTTATTTTTCTTTTAATTGTATCAAATAAAAAATGTGCCGCACAATTTAGTAATTTTAGATCGATTAAAATAACTGATGTTGCACTTATTTGTTTTAATATCAGTTCTCTAATTGATGTTAAATAAGTGTTGTCAAATTTTTTTTTTTATAGTCATGACCTCTATAAAGAGCCCAAGCCAAACAATTTTATGTACAACAAGAAAAAACACTTAAAATTATCAAGCAAAGGTAATCTATACATGACTATAAAAAAAAAAGACATTTGACAACACTTATTTAACATCAATTAGAGAACTGATATTAAAACAAATAAGTGCAACATCACTTATTTTAATCGATCTTAAATTACTAAATTGTGTGTCACATTTTTTTTTTTGATACAGTTAAAAGAAAAATAACATAGTTTACAATAACCGTCCCAATTTCATATTTATAAAATTAAGTTATAGAGATTTACCAGAAATGTAGTTGTTTTAAGGGATATGCACAAAAAATCAATCTTCACTTCATTTCAAAACTTTTGATACTATGTAGAAATCTTGATAGTAACATTTATTAAAAACAATACTGAAATATTAATAGCATCAGTTAAATAAATAATGCTAATAAAAATGAAGTGATGCTAAATTTGAATAATAGTCACTTTGTAAGTGATGGTAATTTTTTTTAGCTTCACTAACTTTAGCAATATTTTTTACAAAAATCATATAATTCTAGTGTCATTTTTTAACCGGTGCTAACTTAAAAAAATAACTGATGTGAAACAAATTAATTTTTGTAGTGATACCTCCTACTTGATTCCCTTGTGGAAGTTCAATGTCATGTTCCATTATCCACGAAAACTTAATACCGTCCCTCATCATGTGATCATCTCCTACTGAAAACTCATTCCTAGTTGATTTAAGGATACAAAGAAGTTTTTGATTCAACAGTTGGAGTTGCTTAGGGATATCTAAGAACGGAGACACAAAATCAGCAACACCAGCACCGAAATGAGCTGAATATAAAAGAAAGAGAACATGTGAGATAACATGGTAAAAAAGGTACAATATATACAAACAAATACTATAGTGTGGGAAACTAAAAGTATTTTTTTTTATATAGGTGTCAATGCTAATATAAATTATATAATTCCAAATAATGTTATTAGGATTTTTTTTTTCTAATTATCACAATTCTAAGTACTATTAGTTATTTGAAAAAAAAGAAAATTGAACTAGGAATAAAGTCTGTTACTTTTGTAAACCCATAGATCATAGCTATTTTTTGAGTACTAGCTAATATATATATATATAGTTGTAGAAGTACTTAAGTTTTGTGTCAATTATATTTATGAATTAACTCATGTTTTTTTTTTTTTTTGTTAACTCAGAGGTAATCCCAAGTCCACATAGGCCCAGACTAATTTCCTGGAGAAATAGCAACCTATGGTAGGCTCCCTTTCGGATATTCAAATGGGTCGAAAGCAAGGATCCATACCCATGTAGGTGTCCGAAAATTCGTAAGATAATTCCCTCAAGCAGGGTTCGAACTCGGATCGTGTTTGCAACCAGAGCCCATCCTTACCATTAGGCCACGAAGACCCGGACAATTAACTCATGTTGTACGTACGTCGTTAGCTCTTGATTTTTTTGTTTCTATAATATACCATTTTTCTTAAAAATAGTATTCTATCTATATATATAGAATAGTGTCCACATTTAATTTAATTAAAACAAGTTTATACAGATGACACACAAACATTTAATTAGCAAAAAACAGAAGTAGTGGAAAAATAATTTACTCATAACATTTATCAAAAAAAAAAATTAGTAGAAAGAACAATGATAATTAGATTAAAAAAAAAAGATTGGTAGAATTTAGAGATTTTAATTTGCAAATCAAAAGCTAATAACTATGACATATATTAAACATCATGCCTCCACGTTCCAATGTTTGTAAGTGAGAAAGAAAATGGTGATGGAAGCAGTAATTAATGTTTGAGCGACTATGAAACTGGTGGAGAGATGAAGCTGTTATGAAGGTATATATAGGGTTGATGTTGGGTGACAGAGGGAGTTTTGGTGAGCAGGCATGTATTTGTTTTTTTTTTTAAATTTGTAGATCAAAGTGTAGAGCACGATTTATCTTATGGCATTGATAAAACAATAAATAAATTATTATTGTCTCTCGGATTTTTCCATTGATGCGAAAAAGCACGAGGTGTGTTTTTCGAATTATCATTGGCTAGCCTTTATCCGTGACTGCATGGACGATGTTGGTGTACTCTTAAGTCTTAAGATATATTATCTTTTTTGGTTTTAATTCTACTCTGAAGATTCTAGAACTTGATGCGTATAACTTAGTTTTTGAAATGTGTCAAGGCGTTCAAATTTNCTTATAAATTTAAATCTTTAACCAACAATTCAATATATATATATATATATATATATATATATATATATATATATATATATTTAATTTGTAGATATTTGGTGTTGATAAGTCTCAATCTTTGATTATGCAGAGGTATTGATGCTAAAGGGCCTAACTATGCTATCTCTAAGGTATTGATGCTAAACGACCAGTGAATAAAGGAAAATGGATTCTTTCTAATCCCCATTTTGGCCATCGATGGTGGCAGTCAGTACAATGAGGGTGTAAGTTGTGAGGAAATCCATTTGTAACCAATTATATTAAACATAAATTAGTTTTTTGTCATCATATTTTCTATAAGAAAAAATGTCATTAAAATTACGAACTTTCAAATTGTGGCCATTTTAATCACCAACTTTGTGGGAGGCCATTTTAAACATGAACTTCTGTTGACTTACCGTTTAAATCATCAAATTTTGTTGACCACGAAAAATTGGACATGTCGTTAAATCCCTAAACGGAGCAATCAGTCGGCGTTAAGGGATCGTTAATCCCTCTCCATTAGTCTCAAAACGACACTGTTTGAACCCAAGAAAACAAAACAAAATTAGGAACAAAAATCTCGAAATCGAAATCCCCAATCCCTAATTCTCCTCAAACCCTAAATCGCGATTTTTTCCAATCGATTTCTCAGTCCCAAATGCCGAAAGTGAGAAATAAAGGTGTGATATTGTTTGTTGGAACTCCACCACCACCAGAAGATGAATCACTGAGTCTAATTGTGTTTGATCGAAACCCATTAGATGAAGTGGCTCGAGTTGAAGATGGAGCTCCACCTCCACCGCAAAGACGTTGCAGTTTCTAATGTCGGAGATGGAGGTAGTGAACCGGTTGTATGTATATCTGAATCTGTTGTTGGAACTAAAGGATAGAGAGGTAAAGGTGGAGCTTCAGGTCGGCGTCGAAAACATAAAAAAAAAGAAGTGATGGAAGTGATGAAGATGACGAAGGGAAGCCTGCTATGGAGCATGACAATGAAGATGACTGCGCCGTGTATGGAAATGAGGATTGCAATGATGTTGATGATGCAGTAGATGGTGGAGTTGAAGAAGCTAACGTCGAAGAAGCGGCTATTGAAGAAGTTGCTAACTGAAACATTGAAGATGATTCCCAGAGATGGTTAGAACAGAGGAAGCTGGTTCCAATTCTGACAGTGGTGATGATATATGGGACGACGAGAAGATACCCGATCCTTTGTCGTCGGACGACGAAGATGAGATCGAAGAAGAAGACAAAGACGAGGCAGCTCCTAAAGATTGGTCTGATCCAGAGACTTTGCTAGCGGTGGAGAAAACATACAACTCTCCCGAAGACTTCAAGCTTGCCGTGTTGATGTACTCTTTGAAGACAAGGTACGATATTAAACTCTATCGGTCTACTGCTTTCTTGGTTGGTGCAAAGTGTTGCTATGTTGATGAGGATGGTGTTGAATGTCCTTGGAGAGTGTATTGCTCATATGAGAAGAGGAAGCATAAGATGTAAATTAGAGTTTATGTGTGAATGAGCATATATGTGTTAGGTCAGGGTATTCAAAAATGTTGAAGAGGTCTTCTGTAGCATTTTTGTTTGAGGAAAGGCTGAGGATAAATCCAAAGCTTATAAAATACGAGATGGCTGCTGAGATTAAGTGGGAGTATAACTTAGAAGTAAATCCAAATCAGTGTGCAAAGGCCAAGACCAAAGTGATGAGTGCAAGAAAAGCTAGTCATGATTCACATTTTGCAAGAATATGGGATTATCAAGCAGAGGTATTGAATCAGAACAAAGGCTCAGAATTTGAGATTGAGACAGTTCCTGGGCCGGTAATTGGAAGCAAACAAAGGTTTTTTCGGTTGTATATCTGTTTTAAAGCTCAAAAGGATACATGGAAAAAAACTTGTAGACCTATCATAGGTATAGATGGAGCTTTTTTAAAATGGGATATAAAAGGGCATGTTCTAGCTGCAGTTGGAAGAGATGGGGACAATAGGATTGTGCCTCTTGCTTGGGCAGTTGTAGAAATAGAAAACAATGATAACTGAGACTGGTTTTTGAGACATCTCTCAGTAAGTTTGGGGCTGGTTACAATGACACCTCTAGCTCTCATTTTGGATAAACAATCGGTATGTATCCCATATTTCTTTTTTTTTCTGGTTGTCTCGGGTTACAATACGAGACTTACACTTGTGTTAATTTGATTTTTTTGCAGGGTTTAGTTAAAGCAATCAGTAACATCCTTCCACAGGCTGAACATCGACAATGTGCAAAACACATAATGGATAATTGGAAGCGAGACAGCCACGACCAAGAACTACAACGCATTTTTTGGAGGATAGCACAGAGCTACACCACAGGGCATTTCAATGAAAATATGGCAGAACTCAAGTAGTATAATCCTCAAGCATACACCACTCTACAACTTACAAATCCAAAAACCTGGTCAAGAGATTTTTTCAAGATTGGTACTTGCTGCAATGACAATCTTAACAATCTCAGTGAGTCATTCAATAGGACTATTAGACAAGCCAAGAGAAAGCCTTTGCTGGATTTGCTTGAGGACATAAGAAGACAGTGCATGGTCAGAAATCCAAAGAAGTTTATCATAGCTGATAGATTGAAGACACGGTTCACAAAAAGAGCTCATGCAGAGATTGAAAAAGCAATTGCTGGAGCCCAATATTGCAAGAGATATATGGCCAGAAACAGCATGCATGAGGTATGGGAGAGTGGTGTAGGTTATAGTGTTGATATAGATGCAAGAACTTGTGGATGCAGGAAGTGGCAAATGGTTGGAATCCCATGTTCTCATGCGGCAAGTGTGATAATAGGGAAAAAAGAGAAGGTTGAGGATTATGTCTCTGACTACTACACAAAGAAAAGGTGGCGAGAGACATACCGTGATGGTATTAGGCCTATGCAAGGGATGTCATTGTGGCCTAGATTGAATAGGTTGCATGTATTGCCACCACCATGAAGAAGAGGAAATCCTGGAAGGCCTTCTAACCATGATCGGAGGAAAGGAAGAAATGAATCTTCGTCTTCTTCAAATACCAAGAAGATGACAAGGGAAAAAAAGGATCATGACATGCTCTAACTGTCATCAAGAAGGCCACAACAAGCAAGCTTGCAAAAATCCCACTGCCGTTAGTGTGCCAAAGAGACCAATAGGAAAACCACGAAAATATCAGGTTTTTATTTTACAAATATATGTTTATTTTGTCAAGTTTTTAGCATAGTTTACAAGTTTTTTTTTTGACATACACTTGAATTAGGTACCGCAACCACAAGGATCACAAGCTCATCAAGTACCACAAGTATCTCAACCTTCTCAAGTACCACAAGGAGAAGGAGCTCATGAAGGACAACAAAGATCTCAACCTCATCAAGTACCGGTTGGATCTCAATCTTTTTAAGTACCACAAGGATCAAGAGCACATTTTTCACAAGGATCAAGAGCACACGTCTTAAGAGCACACGCGTCAAGAGCACACGTGCTAAAGACTACAACCGCAAGGACCACAACCGCACGGACCATAACCGCAAGGGCCACAACCGCAAAGATCACAAGGAGAAAGATCACAAGGAGAAGGACTTGGTAGATTTGCATCATGGTTTGAGTGTTCCAACTTGTTTTTTGTTTTGTTTTCTCACAAGGGCAATGACCAAAGTAGAACCTATGAATTTATTTTGTTTTGTTGTCAAGTTTTTTGGTTTATTGTCAAAACAAGTTCTATTTATAAATTGGTTTTAAAGTCACATTACCTACAAGTACTGAATCAAGTTCGTTGACTTACGATGAAGAGTGAGGAGACGAGAGAGTGGTTTCAAGAGACGGAGATCACTGAACGAGAGACGTTGAGGTACGATGTGGTAAGCGACGGAGAGACGAAGCGGGTTATTAGCATTACCGCCGGTGGAGGATGAGGAGGAGACGTTGGCGGAGTCGAAATCGCTTGGGAAGAAAAAGGCGGCGGAGAGAGGGATACCGAACTGATCGTCGACGGTGGAAAGGAAATCGGCGGCCCAGTCACGGAAATCTCTGGCTGACTTCTTTTGAAGTTGTAAACAAATGAAAGAAGAAAGACTGACTTCTTCGTTTATATACCTCTCTCTGGTTAAATCGTTGTGGAGAGGAATGATGCGTTAAACCGGTTTGGTTTAGTGATAAACCGAGATTTGTGATTGTATAGAAGAAAATTGTGAAATTGATCGGGTTCGGTCAAAGCGTTAAAACCAAAAAGACTTGGCACTCTTCAGTCCTCACTCACACTTATCTAGATTGTTGTCAGCTTAGCGTTTAGCACTTTTTAAATTATAAATAATTAAAGATAAGTGGTTTATTTCTTTCTAGTTTATGTGTAAATTTTAGAAAAATCATTTTCTTAAAAAACTTAGCAATTAAATTTTTAATTATTGAACGATAATTTTTAATTAGATCACTAAAGTCTCAAAAAATCAAATGTGTAGTTTTTTTAGTATTGCTTCGATTTAATCCTGAAAATATGCCATGTGTAAATTAATATGATAGGCTTTTGATACATTACTTCAATACATATAAGAAAAAATTACCAAAAGGTCAAATGCGTTGTCTAATATTAACGAGATACATATAATTTATGGACATCATTGTTATTTTAAAATGAAGGGAATTAGGTAACAAAATGACGATAACCAAAAGGATCGTAAACCTAGTATACTATTAGAATATCAACTCAAATTAATAAGAAGATTGTTAGAGACACTATATCTATATGTATGAGAAACAATGAATTAATGCATTTTTTAAAACTACAATTATCTACCTTTTCTACAATCAGTTATAGAAGCAATCGGAAAATTCTCAATCGAATTAATGATCACCAAAATTCTTAAAACACATTATCCAACATATAAATTTATTTATTTTCCTTATTCCATAAAAAATAATTTTATATGTTTTGTAACACTTTTTCAATAGCAATAATAATAAAATTTAAAAAGTAGTGATTGAAAATATTAACAATTATATGAAATATTTTTGATTTATAGTTTTGGAAAAATGTAATATACAAGAGTTGCGCATACATAATTGTGTGGCGGTGAGATAATTCAAGGTAACACTTGTATAGATAATTCAATGTTCCTATTTATCATTCAATAAGAGAAGTTTTTTTATTACATAGTTTATATTCATCAAGTTAATAGTCACATGAATTTTGGAAAACATCATGGAATGAGATTAAATTTTGAAAATTACCAAGAGGTGATATGCTTGATGATTATGTTTGATGATTATGAATGTTTCCTGATTACCTGATTATGAATGTTTTCTGACTTTGTAGAATGATGAAGAGGAAGGCATTGGTGGTGATGAGGAGAATCTCAATGTGCAGAACCAAGAGGAAGAAGACTTTTTTAATAGCGTGTGGTGTGATACTGAGGTATTCAACCTTGAGGATCTTCTCGGTCCTCCTCATCTCTAAAGAAAAAACACGAAACTCTTTCTAATATAGATCTTCTCAATCTACATCTCAAAAAAAAAAGACGGACCTCTGCTTTTATATCAGAACCATTACCATGAGAACCATCTTCAAGAAGCTCATGCCATTCTTTCTCTTTTTTTTGAACAAAATAAGATACAACATAAATAAAATATAATTCACTACAAGAAAACATGGAATTGCCGACTGCAAGATGCGACTTAAAACAGAATCGCTAAATTTAGCGACTACATTGCGATTGTTTTGCTACTCATTGACTTCTAAAATAAAACAGTCGCCAAATAGCCGCTAATTCGAGACTGATGCATAATGTCGCAGTGTAGTCGCCAATTTGCAACTACTTTGGAGACCAATTTGACAGTCGCCAAATTTTGCGACTAAAGAGCTGCTCTTTAGCGACTATTTTGTTTAATTTGGGCCTTAAACCAAATTTGCACCGTAATAAAACGGCGAAAACCCAAATCTCTCATTCATCTTCTTCCCCGATCAAACCCTAATCCCTTATTTCTCTTCTCATTCGACAAACTGCAGCCCCTAATCTCTTATTTCTCTCGTTAATCGACAAACCCTAATCTCCTCATTTCTCTTCTCAATCGACAAACCCTCATTTATCTTCTTAATCGAGAAACCCTTAATCTTCTCATTTCTCTTCTTAATCGAGAAACCCCTAATCTTCTCATTTCTCTTCTTAATCGAGAAACCCCTAATCTTCTCATTTCTCGATTTTGATTGCTGGAGTAAAGAAAAGAGGAGGAGGAAGAAGAAACCCCTCAAATCGAATCTCACAAACGGCGAATCGAAGACCCGCTAGTCTTCCCAGCAAGTATGACCTCACGCCTGCGAACCCTCACTTACCGGACACTGATTCTCAGGGAATTCCTGTCCCAATCCTCCAGCCTCCAGTGAGACCTACACCTTCTTACAGGGACTATCCACCTCCGACAAATCTATTCCAGAACTCCAAGCAGACATCCTTTTCTGGAGCATCCCCTTCCAACGTAACTCCAAGCAGGCGTTCTTTTCCTCAACCTCTCGCTTCTGTGACGAATCCACCAGAATTCTCAAGTCAAATTCGAGAGTCTCCTCATCCTTCAGTCACGAATCATCCTCGAAGGTCTCCTCAAGTCTCAAGTCAACCTCGACAGTCTACTCAACCAGTCTCAAATCATCCTCAACCCTCTACTCAACCTCGAATAGCATCTGCATCGCATCATAGTTCTCAAGCGCAAAACTCACATGAGGAAGAAGAAGAAGGAGCTGATTCTGAGGATTACGGTTTAAGGCAATCAAATATCCCAGCTGATGTACTTGCTGCTTTACATGACATGCTTGTCCAGCTAGGCCGTGACTTGTATGCTACCGTCCTCTCTCCCAGTTTAGAGCCTGGGACCACTTGGTGAGTTATTTCTTAGTTGGAACATCTTGTGTTTTTGTTTGATTAGATTGATTAGAATTTTGATTGGAATTATTAGAATTTTTAGGCTTGTTTGTGTTTCGAACCGTTTGTGTTTGATTATATCTATACTAGTATTTTGCAGCAGTTTTTGCTCAAAAATATTTTTTGGAAAGTTTTTACATTGAATGCTATTTAATGCTTATATTCATATCCAAACAAGTTTAGTTAACTTTCTCTACTATCCTTATAACCAAACACAATTAAAATATTTTAAATATCCATATATATAATGTTCTATAATTAATACAGATATTTAGAAGATTTATTTCAGATTAAAAAAAAGTTATTCTGCTATCATCTCTTTTTGATTTTAAAATTTAAATGTAGTGATTCATCATATAATACATAAAATGAATAAAAAAGTGTATTTTTTCTGCATAGATTGTGATTTGAATTTTTGAAAACAAACATATATTACTCAATTAATACAAAAAGTGTTTTTTCAACATGCATATATAGTAAATTTATTGTATATAGTAAATTATAAAATTTTAAAAAGTTTATAATCTATAACTTAAACATCTAAACTTAATAAAAAGTTTAAAATTTTAAATATTTAAACATATTAAATCTTCAAAATTACACAAACAAGTTATATTACATGACATGTTATATAACATTACAAGATTAAATTAATAATACTAAAAAATAAACTATCTGTAATATGATATTTCAATACGGGTTAAATCCTCATTTTAATGTTTTAACAACACCAATATAAAATATGTCGAATCAAACTGATTTAATTAATATTGTAGTAAACAAAAATTGTGCGGTATACCACGGTTTATATATTAAATCACTAAAATTAACAAAAAAGTATATTAGCAAAATTAGTATTAAAATATGTATTAATAATTAAAAAAAAACTTACCCCGCGGTACACCGCGGGTCATAATCTAACTTTTTAGGATTTTTACTTCCGATTTGTTTGTGTTTGAAGGTTTGGTAAGGACAAGTCAAAACTTACCCGAAAAATTATAAAAGTGTTTACAAACAAGTTTGATGGGCCATATTATAGTTGGGGTTGTGTTTCTAATCAAAGAAGAGAAGAAAACTTCTTGGAATTCGCGGTAAACTTCTACTCCTTTCAATTTGACTTCTTCTTTTGTAGAAAACACACACCTGGGATCCCTCACTTACCGGTGTGGTTCAAGAAAAGTTCTACACCATTTGTCAACGCCGTATGAAAGACATGGTTTCCAAGGCAGCAGATCAAAGAGTGCAACCACTTCAGCAGCTCGAATGTCTGACCATAATGGTCTTGGTCCTCACAAGCATGTATGAGGGCCGAAGTCTTACTTACAAATCGAACAAGAGATGGTGAGTTACTTCTTTACCTTTTCATTGTTTAATAAGTTAAAACAGGATGGTTCCTCACCTTTTCATTGTCTACCATTTCAGGAAGTAGAATTGGGAAGACCGCCAACTATTCCTGAAGTTTTCTTCAGGACCCATACCAAAAAGGATGGTACTTTTGTCGATAAGAAAGCACAAGCAGTTCATGAGGCATATAAGAAAAAAAGGAAAGCTAAGTTGGCTGCTCTGGATAATGAAGAGTCTTCTGATGGTACTTCACGTCGATCAGAGCTATCTCACGAGGAGGATGATGAGCTCTTTCTTCAGGTAATTTGCTTCTTTCTAATAAGCTATTAAGTTTTTCATTGTTAAGTAATTATGTTAAATTTTTCTCTCTGTTTTGTTATGCAGTCTACTTTCATAAGCGATAGAGGAACATACTTTAGAGTTGGAAGCCTAGGGAGTTACATCAACGGGAAGCGGAAGTTCCCTGTAAGCTCTTCTTCTTTCACAAGCCTGCAACAACAACTTGAAGAAGCTAACCGCAAAATAGAGCAACAAGCAGCTCTACAAGCAGAGCGTGAAGCTGAGGCTTCAAGGGTTGCAGTTGAGGCTTTACGGGTTGCATCTGAGCAACAAGCAGAGATCAAACGCTTGGTGAGCTTCCTCAAAACTAACCCAAACTATGTCGCCTTCCTCGAGTCTCAAACCAATGACCCCGACCCTGCTGATGTTCAAAGTTAGGTTCCTTCACTATCCCTCCTTCCCTCATGACCTTTAAAACTTTTGTAATGGTTGTACTTATGTATTTTGAAACTGCTTGTAGAACTTATGAATGGTTGTTTGGATGTTTTCTAGAACTTAAGTATGTTGAAACTTGTGTCTTTGTTTAGTTTCATGTTTGTTATGTTTTAGTTATAGTTTTCATAATCAGTTTTGGTATTACAAAATCAAATAATTCAATTTTACTGGATTTAAAAAAAAAAAAATCTGATAAATTGATAATTAAACAGTCGTAAAACAGTCACCAAAACGTACATAAATCAGTGACCAAAACAGTCGCAAATGAGTAACCAAATCAGTCGCTAAAGCAGTGCAATTTTGTCTCCACTTTTAGCGACTGTTTGGCGAGGGAACAACGACCAAAACTATTGGACACCAAATAGTAGCTCCGTGCCGACTATTTAGCGACGCTCTGTTTAGCGACTACAGACGTCAGTCGCCAATCAGTCGCTACTAGGTAGTTTGCGACTGTATAATGACTGATTTTATAGTCGGTAATTATATGTTTTCTTGTAGTGATTCGTTACAACATATTATTCGTTACTCTTTTTTTTTTGAAAGTAAAACATACAACATAAACAAAATAAGATGACAGAAAACTTAATCTATGTTTTAATATAAATGGTTACAAATGGATTATTCCCACAACTTACACCCTCCTCATTGTACTGACTGCCACCATCGCCACCCAAAATGGGGATTAGAAAGAATCCATTTTCCTTTATTCACTGTTGTAGCAAACGTAGCCTCAATACCTCTACATAATCAAACAATATCAACACCAAATGTCTACAAATTTTTAAAAATATGTAAGGAAATTTATATGTACTTTTTTGGCTCCTTGGATCTATTTCGCTGTAGTCCAGCACACTCACAGAAATTACAAGGCTCCTTACAAGGAATAAGCCTGCATAATCATCAACCACAGAGAGAGACTCATCAGCACGAATATTATTTCATAAGATATTTAAGAAAAAGAACAAAGAAGTTGAAGAATAAATATTTTTTTTCATAGCCTTAATTACCGTTTTGGAATCTTCCAATTATTTTCTGCCGGTGGTCTACAACAGTACATCAGCGCAGGCGAACAACTGCTGCATAATCAAAACAAAGAGACGACTCATCAACAACAATGTCTATAAACAGAAACTAAAAGCAGTAGATATTGAAGCAAATTTATATGTTCTTTTTTTTAATTATAGCCTTACTATGGTTTCTTCCATTCCATTCGACGAAGAGTGTCACTCCAGTTGTCAAAACAAAACCCATAAATCTGATGCCTGTTAAACTTGCGCCCAGCTCTCATAGCCCTTCTTGTTCTTGTTCTTATCTTCCTGTAAGAATATCATCATCACGACACAATAGATTTGGAAAATTTAAAAAAATGAATTAATTATATAATAAATAAATAAATAAACTTCACTCCATAAACCAAAGTAGAAGCAATTCATACAAGTATTCACAAGAAGATAAAACCTTTGATCTCAAATTCATCAGCGTAGACAAAATTAATAAGCATAAAGGGTCCAGGCTTAGAGGTTATATATATATAGGATAGAGAAAAACTTAGGCTTTCCTAAATACAGCACACAGAAACTCAAATACCGACGTAACCGACCACATGTACGTGTTGTATAATACTCTTAATAAATCTCTAGATTATCTATATAATTCCTAGCATTAAGTAATCAAGAATACATAAATGATGAATATACATATCATGAAAACAAACACACGTTGCTGCAGAATCACGCATCGAGCTCGACGATAATTAGTTAAACAACAATAAAATAAAATTAAAAAAAAAAAATCAAGCGAAGGGGCATTTGTAGCAAAGAGGTACTTCATGTTTGTCGATGGAGCCGTTGGAGGAGAAGATTTATCAAGCAAAGATGTATTTGCAGCAGCAAAGCAATANTAGGTAGTTTGCGACTGTATAATGACTGATTTTATAGTCGGTAATTATATGTTTTCTTGTAGTGATTCGTTACAACATATTATTCGTTACTCTTTTTTTTTTGAAAGTAAAACATACAACATAAACAAAATAAGATGACAGAAAACTAATCTATGTTTTAATATAAATGGTTACAAATGGATTATTCCCACAACTTACACCCTCCTCATTGTACTGACTGCCACCATCGCCACCCAAAATGGGGATTAGAAAGAATCCATTTTCCTTTATTCACTGTTGTAGCAAACGTAGCCTCAATACCTCTACATAATCAAACAATATCAACACCAAATGTCTACAAATTTTTAAAAATATGTAAGGAAATTTATATGTACTTTTTTGGCTCCTTGGATCTATTTCGCTGTAGTCCAGCACACTCACAGAAATTACAAGGCTCCTTACAAGGAATAAGCCTGCATAATCATCAACCACAGAGAGAGACTCATCAGCACGAATATTATTTCATAAGATATTTAAGAAAAAGAACAAAGAAGTTGAAGAATAAATATTTTTTTTCATAGCCTTAATTACCGTTTTGGAATCTTCCAATTATTTTCTGCCGGTGGTCTACAACAGTACATCAGCGCAGGCGAACAACTGCTGCATAATCAAAACAAAGAGACGACTCATCAACAACAATGTCTATAAACAGAAACTAAAAGCAGTAGATATTGAAGCAAATTTATATGTTCTTTTTTTTAATTATAGCCTTACTATGGTTTCTTCCATTCCATTCGACGAAGAGTGTCACTCCAGTTGTCAAAACAAAACCCATAAATCTGATGCCTGTTAAACTTGCGCCCAGCTCTCATAGCCCTTCTTGTTCTTGTTCTTATCTTCCTGTAAGAATATCATCATCACGACACAATAGATTTGGAAAATTTAAAAAAATGAATTAATTATATAATAAATAAATAAATAAACTTCACTCCATAAACCAAAGTAGAAGCAATTCATACAAGTATTCACAAGAAGATAAAACCTTTGATCTCAAATTCATCAGCGTAGACAAAATTAATAAGCATAAAGGGTCCAGGCTTAGAGGTTATATATATATAGGATAGAGAAAAACTTAGGCTTTCCTAAATACAGCACACAGAAACTCAAATACCGACGTAACCGACCACATGTACGTGTTGTATAATACTCTTAATAAATCTCTAGATTATCTATATAATTCCTAGCATTAAGTAATCAAGAATACATAAATGATGAATATACATATCATGAAAACAAACACACGTTGCTGCAGAATCACGCATCGAGCTCGACGATAATTAGTTAAACAACAATAAAATAAAATTAAAAAAAAAAAATCAAGCGAAGGGGCATTTGTAGCAAAGAGGTACTTCATGTTTGTCGATGGAGCCGTTGGAGGAGAAGATTTATCAAGCAAAGATGTATTTGCAGCAGCAAAGCAATAATATTGAAGCGTCTCCAAAACCCTAAACCTACTACTAGAGATGGGCAGTGAACCGAAGATTGATATATACATATATATATGTTAATGTTTGTTACCTTATAAATTTTCATAATTAAATTAAAAAAAATTGGGTGGATCCGATTATTTATTGGTTCGGGTGGAGCGACCCGATTAATATGTGGTTGGGTCGGTAAATAAAATCAATTTGTAAAGGGTTAAGACTTAAAGAGGCAGAGAAGACCAAACACAGTCTCCGTCACTCGTTCCGACAACAAAACCTCCCGATTAAACAAACCTCCGTCGGGATTTCAAATGGAATCACGGGTATTGTTCTCGAGTCAACTCTACTTTCCGCCGCCGGTTCAGAATCGCGACAACTCGATTGCTCCTTCGTTGTTGGCGCCTCCTTCCCGGAATGCTCTCTCCTTCTCTTTCCCAACTCCCTTAACCCGATCTGCGATGAGGATCGGACAACCACTTGTAAAAGCTGCTCCAATCGTAGCAGAGGTTGATGATGTCTCGAGAAGAGATGGAGTCATAATAATAAAAAGGAAGAAGCTTGCTGTGTTTGTTTCCGGAGGTGGTTCCAATTTCAAGAAGATTCATGAGGGATGCAGTGTTGGTTCTGTTCACGGGGATGTTGTTTTGTTGGTCACTAACAATAAAGGTATTACCTTTCTTCTTCGGAGCTTCTCTATGTCACTCTTTGGGTTAACGAATCAGACAAGAACTGCTTGCTATCAGTGTGTTGATTTTGAGTAATTGTTTGTATGTATATCAATCTTAGATTGTGGAGGTGCTGAGTATGCAAGAAGTAATGGCATTCCTGTTTTAGTATTCCCAAAAGGGAGACGAGAACCATCTGATGGACTCTCTTCTACAGAGCTCGTTGATGTTCTTAGGTTGCTCGACCTCTCTCTCTCTCTCTCTCTTTCTTTAGTCAATGGGTGTTACCACTTTTTTTTCTAGATATGTCTCTTTAACATTGGTTTAATGGACAGGGAATATGGTGTAGACTTTGTTCTTCTAGCTGGATATTTGAAACTTATACCGGTTGAGCTGGTGCAAGCTTTTCCTAAACGGATTCTAAATATCCATCCTGCGCTTCTTCCGGCTTTTGGAGGCAAAGGGCTTTATGGTGAGAGAGTTCATAAAGCTGTTCTAGCATCTGGAGCTAGGTGAAGTCGCATACTCACTCACACAATGTGTAGTTTCTTTCTTTTTCTTATGTGCAAGAAAACATGAAACGGGTTTTATTATGTAGGTATTCAGGTCCGACAATTCACTTTGTCGATGAAGAGTACGACTCAGGGCGTATACTTGCTCAAAGTGCAGTCCGCGTGAATGCTAATGACACACCAGAGGAATTGGCCAAAAGGGTTCTTCGTGAGGTACTTACTACTAAATAATACTTTTGAATATTACATTTCACAATTCAGATAATTTCATTGGTTTTCTTTTTTGCTATTTTTGGTTTAGGAACACAAACTCTATGTTGAGGTAGTGGCTGCAATCTGCGAAGAACGTATAAAATGGAGAGAAGACGGTGTTCCTCTCATTCAAAGCAAAGGCAACTCTGATGAGTATTATTAGATCATTGACAAATGAAGTTCAACCGCATTGGATCTCAGATTAGTTCCATTTTCATATCTAAGGTGTTTCAACCTTAGGTTATATATAGTCTTCAGGCTGTAGAAGAAGTTTTTGCCCAGAGTATAGATTGAGAAATGTTTCTGAAACTTAAGTTTTGTTTCAGTTTTGTCATAATTATATGGAAGGAGATGAAACTGATCGTCAAAAAAAAAATATGGAAGGAGATGAAACTAAAAGCCAAGAGACTGATTGTATTGTGTAATTTACCGAAAGCTTTATTCAATTTTTTTTTTCCTAGAGTGTTTTGTTACCATAAAGTTTTATTTCATCTATAAGAAGAATCAAAATCTCTGAAATCCATATTACAGATTCTAAAATGTAGAAACAGGGTTTTTATCAACTAGATTTGTTCCTAGAAGAAATGATTGGGTTAAGATGGAGCCCCGAGATAGAATGCAAGGCGAAGAATGTCACTGAATATTCCACCTGCTGTGACTTGAGCACCAGCACCAGGTCCGCGAACAATCAGAGGCTGTTCTTTGTACCGTTTGGTTGTGAAAGCGATGATGTTGTCAGCACCCGAGAGCTGAGCAAACGGATGATCTTTCTTGTACCGTTTCAACTCTACTGTTCCCTTTTTCTCTACCGCGTCTACAACTCCTACATATCTCAAGACCTATAAACACAGCAAATGAGTTCTTTTCGAGGCTGTGCATTCGGTTTTTAACATAAATTTGCTTAGAGGCACTACTTACTTCTCCTACTGCTTCAGCCTCTTGTCTTTGTTTTGACAATTCTTCATCAAACTGAGGTAGCTTCTCCATGAACTCTTCTGCTGATGCACAAGCCTGTGATGAACATTGGAATAGAATACTGAAGTGTCAAAAGGATTATCTTTGTTGACGATGAGAATTAATATTGTATACAGAGACTTACTTGTAGAGGCTTTGGCACAAGATTCTGGACTGGGAGGCCGTCAAGATCCAATCTTAAGCCTGATTCTCTGGCAAGAATTGTCACCTGCATAAGAAGCAGTTACGAGAAGGTTCAAAATCATTAAATGATCGAACACAAGCTGCCAAAAACCCAATTTGATGACAGAAAAAAACCGTACTTTTCTGGCAACATCTGTTCCAGATAGATCATCTCGTGGATCTGGCTCTGTGAAACCTGCCTGCTTTGCTTCCGCTACAACATCACTGAAGCTTCTGGTGCCGACAAAATTGTTGAAAAGGTAGCTTAAAGTACCACTGCAGCAAGGCATCAAAGGAAAATATTAGTGTGTGTGAAGATGCAAAGCCAGCTCATTCTTTTGTTATCTGAACAAATTGTTGTGGTTACCAAGCTGAACAGGAGATACCTGAAAATGCCTTCAATCCGCAGTATTTTATCCCCTGTTTCGAGAAGACCACGTAAAGTGCTGATAATTGGAAGACCAGCTCCAACGGTTGCTTCATAGAAGTAATGTGTGTACGATTTTCTTTGAAGATCTCTAATCTTTAGATACTGCATTTACAAACAGGAAAGTGTTACCAACTAGTCTCTATGTTCATGGAATCACGGAACCTCAACAAGAACAGATTTTGTAGCTTCCTATTCAACATTCACTAAAACAAATATCGAACTCTTAACCTGATCAAGTGGTCCTGAGTTAGCCTTTTTGTTCGGAGTGACCACATGAATTCCTCGTAGCAACCAGTCGTAGTAACAGCTAGCGACACCAGCATCGGCCGTACAATCAACCATAACAGAGTTTGGAATGAAATGATTTCCCTTCACATATTGGGTGAACTTCTCCATGTTAGCTGTTTCTCCCTCTTCTTTCATAAGTTCTCTCCATCTTGATAAGTCAATTCCCCTAAAAGATGATGATTGTGTAAGGATTACAGCAGTAATGCGGTTCACCTACAAGTATTGAATCAAGTTTGTTGACTTACGATTCACTCATCAACATTTTACTTGAGCCAGTGATCCCTATAACACGCAAGTCAATTTTGAACTCTTCTTTGAGCACTGCAGCCTGTGAAAATAAATTTAAAGATGATTCAGTTTGAACCTTGGTCCGTATATAACTATAATCTCACATATACAGATCAGATACTCACCTGATCTCTAATCTGATCAAGTAAGGTTCCACCAATTAGTCCTGGTCCTATGATCCCCACAGCCAAAGTGGTTCTCGAAAGGTAAAATCTTGAGTGCACAGCTCTTAGTGCCCTAATGCAATCTTCACGCTTGACAACTACTGTAATATTGAATTCGGAGCAACCTTGAGCTATAGCACGGATGTTGATATTGGCCTACAGTTATTTAGGAATGGCAATGTATCAGCAGAGCTTCTTAGCACAAAAAGGATATGAAATGAACGATAGAACCGTCATTCGATTTTCTTGGCAAACACTACACTTGCTTACCTTTGCTAACGCGTTGAAAAAAGTGGCAGAAACACCAGGAGTGCTTGCCATTTTCTGGCCAACTGCTGCTAATATGCTACAATTTGGGATGATTTCAATCTAAAAAAAAAAAACAATTAAACCATAGGTTGGGAAAAAAAGCCGATGCCTTAACAATAATATAGTTGATATCCTATAAAGAACAAGAGAGATACCTGGGAAAGGCGGCCACCAGCCAAAGCTTGACGAAATCGGGAATTCAATGCTTCAGAAACAGCTTTCACTTCCTTCTCAGGTACAGCAAAGCATACAGAGTGCTCGCTACTAGCCTGGATTTACGTACATTAATTAAGAACCTGCAATTGAAAAGGGAAGACATAACCAATGGAAGAAATCAGAAAGTTGAACTAGATGACCTGTGAGATCATAATCACATTAGCTCCAACTTCCTTGACAGCAGCAAAAATGGCACTGGCAGTACCAGGAACACCAGCCATTCCAGTTCTATAAAAAGAATGCAAAGTTCGTATAAGAAATAAAATAATCAGCGAGTATGTAATACAATATCCACCATCAGCTCACCCTTCTACATTTACAAGAGCCAAATTGTCAATCGTTGCAAATCCTTTGACAGGAGCGTCTAATTTATATCCATCCTCATCTTCAGTCTGCCGACATATCATTGTTCCAGGGGCAGAGAGGTTGAAAATGTTCCTTATCACAATTGGGATGTCATATTTCATCACTGGAATAATGGTCCGCGGATGTAAAACGTTTGCCCCAAAGTAAGACTGCGCAGGCATATCAACATTAATGTTAGGTGTAAACAAAGATTCTGGAAAGCTAGGAATTTAAACAAGTGCAAGAGGTTCGAAATTTACCATTTCCCAAGCTTCTTGGTAAGAAAGAGTCTTCAGTACAACAGCTTCACTAACTGCATCGAAACATATTCATTAGCATAACAATAGACAAACATAATGAGGAACACACGCCTGTCATGGCTCAATAACTACTCCTAGCTATACGGAAATTAAATGTATGCTTGCACATACCTTTCCTTGGATCTGCACTGTACACACCATCAACATCTGTCCAGATTGTGAGTTGGTGAGATCTAAACAGAGCACCCATTATAGCTGCAGAGAAGTCACTACCATCTCTCTTGAGAGTCGTTGGAATGTTCTGTGGTGTACTGGCTATGAAGCCAGTTGCTATAATAATCCTTGCTGAGTTCAGGGAAAACCACTTTTCCAGTCTCTTTTCTGATTCCACAAAGTCAGGATCGACTTGATTAGAGCTCGTCGGAATAACAACAAGCACATCCCTTGCATCCATCCAGGTGCAGTCCAATCCACTCTAAAAAGAAATGCACACAAGCATGTAAGAATGGTAAAAGTCCAGAAAAACATATTCTTCTTAATTAGAATTTCCTCGCAGCACAACATCTAAGACTTGTATACCTTTCTCACAACAGCAGCTAACATCTGAGCAGACCACAACTCTCCATGACCCACAACGAAGTCTGAGAAAGATTCTGTCGCATGACCAGCTGCAGAGATAGAAGAGGTCGTAACAGGAGGAATAAGATTTCAGAAGAACATAAACCAAATCCAGTTCAACTACATAATACCTCCTCCTAACAATATGTAATTAGCATTGACAAAGAGAAAACGAAACCAGTACCTATGTAAATGGCACGAAGCATTGCTTTGAGATTGTTTATATCATCATTTAACCGAGCCAAGAAACTCGCGAGTTCATCTCCATCAAGCAAGTCAACAGCCGTTGCTCGGTGCTTTTCAAGAACAGCAGCCAAAGCAGACAGGTAGGAATCATCCCGAGACTGAGCTCTATGAATGAGATCATACATCATATCAGTGACTTTAGCCATCGCTGACACAACCACCAACTTCCTCTCAGAGGCATCCTTAACTACAACATCAGCAACATCTTTAATCCTCTCTGAGTTTCCCACACAAGTTCCTCCAAATTTGTGTACAGCCCACGAATCTCCTTTGGGAAGGTGACCATTCTCCACAGAATTATCCAACGCTAAATCTATTCAAAAAGAAAAAATACAAATCACCATCAACACAAACAATCACAAATCTTCTCAGATTAACATGCAAAATCAACGTCGGAGTTTCAAACCTGTGACGGAACCTAAGACACGAGGACTCTTCAATTCGCTTCTTACGCAGTGACCCATACAATTCCGGCGCCTCAATTTCTCGAAAGAAACACGATTCGACGCGAGTCGTCTCCCATACACGAACGGAACGCGAGCGGAGAAATCTCCGGCCACCGCCGGAGAAGAAACAACCTTAGCCAGAGAAACCACCGGCATTTCCTGTAGAAATTTTCAAAAATTCCGATTTCTAAAGTCAAAAACAAGTGGAATACTCACTCCATACAAACGACAAATAAAATGAAGAAGCAGAATCATACCGTAAGCTCAGTCAAAAACTACCGGAGGTTTAAACAAAACGAGAATATCCACCGGAGGAGAAGAAGACACCGCCGAGATCGGAGAACCAACAAACTCGAAAACAAAAACAGTGGCAATTTCAGTAAATTTTGAGAAGGAAGGCGACTTGTTTTTGCTGTGCATATATATGAATCATAGTGGGGGTAATGAAACAGTGTACCTCAAAACTCGATGGGCAACACGTGTACGTGTTGTATGACTTCTTTAAAACATGGACGGTGGAGATTAATTTGGGTGTTTGTGAAAATGGATGTTAGAAAAAAGACTGCATAAAATGTGTCTATACAAACCACACTAGAGTCGTCAAGTAGCTTAAACAAAAGCTTTATACATTAAATTTGGTGAAAAGGAAAAACACATGACATTTCTGCATTTCATATACATTTTTAAACCCACCAACCTGTGTAGTTTGCATTATTATTATTATATAACAAAAAAAAGTTACACTATAGAAAGTTTCCTAGGCAACAAAGAAAAATGAAACAAACAATTGTACATAGTTTTTTCCCCAAATCGGTTTTTAGAAAAAACTAATCTAGTCAATGTTCTCAATCTAGTTTCCAAAAGAACCACACTTCACATCATATTCATGAACAAAACACCTATTTGTGCGACCAATCCGTTGTTCACTTTGTGTGCTGGTTCCAATGACTAAACAAGTTAACATCGGGTAAAAGATCAACTTAAAAAGTTCATTTAAAACCGGGCTGGTTCAATAATTTCCCTTTATTATATAGTCTTTCAATTTTGGCAAAACGAAAAAAACTATTGGAATGAAATGTATAATTCCACTATTTTTATACGTCTGAATATTCAAAAAAAAAAAAATCTCATAGAAAGAAATAAAGTAACCAAAATATCAATAGTGTATAAAAATATAACACTGGGCATGCTAAAACTTTCAGAGATGCAGCTCGTGCGGTATAATACCAATTAGCAAAAATGCACGGGTCCTCAAGCGTCTACGGTTCGAATCCATCTTAAACCTCATGGTTTTGTTTTTCTTTTTTCAAACCAGTCACTAGTGTATATACTTAAATCGGCCACTCGCCGGCACTGTGAATATATTCTTCTTCACCTCAATATCACGGCCAGATTCACCGTCATTATCCCGGTGCCACCTCTCAAATCTTCGTCCCATTTTGAATCTCACTCTCGCTCTCCTCTGTGGTAATCTTCCTCCGCCTTTTTTACCTCTACAACTCTCAGATTTCAAATTTTCACGATCAATAACGGAATCAGAGTATTCCCACAAGTGATCAGATCCATCTTTAGTACACCGATCGGAGTAGAGACTAGCGTCAGGGAAAGGCGGAAGCCAAGCTGGAACATACTCCACCGATTGAGTCACCGCCACCGCCGCGTGATCCAAATCTTTTCCCGATGATGATCCGATGTCTCTTTCCGGCTTCGGTAACGGTTTAGCGAAAGGGATCTCAGGAGCATACTTGACGAAATCGGAGAGGTTACGGAGAACAGCGGATTTGATCAAGCAGTGTGATTCAACATCGTGAACGGTAGAGCCGCCGGGGAAACAATCGGAGGTAGATAGAGCGATGTCTTGGAGACCGTTGACGATGTCGAAGAGGTTCGACTCCGTACGATTAGCGGCGTTTGAGAACGACGACGCGAGTCCGGCGAGGGATTGTAAGAATTTGGTTGTGGTTACGGTCAGAGTGTTGAGAGCGGATGAATCGGTGGCTTTGTATCCGATAGATTGGCAGATTTGACTGACGGCGATTCTGGTGAGAGTGAAGGTGAAATCCGCCGTGGTTGTCGGTGATTGGTCGGAGGGTTCTTCGAGTTTGAGTTTAGAGTTACGGCGTCGCTTCATTGGTAGGGTGGAGATTTTTGAGAGGATCGAGAAACAAGGAGGCGTATTGGAGTTTGTAAAGATTGGATTTATTAAAAAGAACCCTAAATCGTGGGGTTCGAACCGGCGTCGCATTGCTTATTGGATTAAATAATCAGCACGTACAAGCCACGAAGCCAAGATCTCATTACATCGCAAATATCAATCTAAAGGTTTACATTGATTTATGAAAACTGTAAACCGATCTGCCGGTTGAACCCACCGAACCGTGAATGAGACCCTTGTTTGTTCGGTCATATAACCTATCGAACTTTGAAGATTATTATATCATCCGATCTAGGATTTGGATCATTACAAATATAGATATTACAAAATATAGCATTAAAAAAATCAATAGACCAAACCTTATTCAGGAAGGCCTAAGAACTAAGACCATCATAAGAGCAAGAT
>NC_025698.1:16684403-16698043 GCF_000633955.1 Camelina sativa
GGGGGGGGGGGGGGGGGGGGGTTATATACTATTTGAATTTTTTTTAGAATTAACTGTGTATTGTTTTGTAAATAAGAATTCATGATCTCTTAGTTAAATTTTTTTCCTCCAATAATAAATTCTAATTTTGGGTCTCTTATTTTTGAAAAAACTGTTTTTTTTAAATTTGATAGTAAATATGAAACTCAAACTTGTTAAAGACAGTGATAGTAAATATGAAACTCAAACTTGATATAGTAGTAGAGACTAGAGAGAGAATACTAAATAAGAGTCATGATTTAACTTTTGATGGATATGTTACATAGGTGAAAAGAGAAGATTGTGATGAAGAGATATAGAAGAAAACTAGAAAAGGCAAAAAGACTCGTGAGATTAGACAAATAGGAATTAAAAGTTGAAAAAAAAGACCAATCAGTTGTTTCAGTTGTCTCTATGTTTCATATATCGCAGTAACAACTGTACATAAACCAAAGCTAAGAACTTATCCATTCCTATTTCAAAAAACAAGTATGAAGCTGCTCTGTTCTGTTTTTTTTATTTTTCCTTTCTACACAAGGCAAGAATCCTCTCTAAAATCATGTACATCTATCTCTCTCTCCCCCTCCATAGTCACGGTAGACTTGAATGAAAGTTGTAGAACATTTAGAAACTTTTTCGATCGTTGTATCCAAATCCTTGGAGTCGTCGAAATTTGTAGACATGAGAACCATTGCAGCCATATTGGCAGACAATGGAGGCTACACAATGCTTGAGAAATTAGGAGCAAGAGTTCAACATGGTATCAGAGCTCAACTTGATCCTAGGAGCCTTTGCCTGTTAAAGCAAGAAACAAGAAAAAGTGAAAGTCAGAACAAAAGTTACCAAAGAAAAAACCAGAAAAGAAAACAAGAGAGATGGTGATGAACATGCAATCATCTCAACTTCTTGCAGTCTTTGCCTAAGTTACAAGTTCTGGTCTGCAAGAATGAAAACTACACTCATTAAAAAAGATCTCTGGGATGCTGTCAAAGATGCAGTAACAAGCCGAACCTACATAAAACTCAAAACCAAAGAAAAAGGGAAAAAATACTGGAAACTGGAAGGCTCTTAAAACCAAAGACATTGCTGCACTTCAACTCATTCAGCATGTTGTAGCAGACATCATCTTTGATAAAGTCCTCTCTGCAACTTAAGCACATCAAGGCTGGAAAATCTTGGAGCAATCCTACCAAGGTAATGAAAAAGTCAAAACTGTTAAACTTTAATCTTTAAAAAGAGAGTTTGAAAATCTGAAAATGAAAGAAGGAGAAAAGATCAAAGCATATTTTGACAGGATCCAAGCTGTAGCAAATCAAATGAGAGCATTAGGAGAAGGCAAAACTAACTTTGATTTAGTTGTCAAAATGCTTGCTTCTATGCCTAAAAGTTATGTTTCCTTCTCCTCTCTAATCGAAGAAGCAAAGTAGAGAAAACGAGTGGAAAATGCAGAAGCCGAGGGAGGGATGCTCAGATTCAAATCAGATAATAAAAATCGCTTCCACAAACAACCTACAAGAGACGAAGAAACGAAAATCAGAGATTCGTTAATTAATAAGGAGAAGAATAACAAAACAAAGAGACAATAAAAGAAAAGATCTACTGATGCAAAGAGATACGGAGAGACTCTTTGTTTTAGAAATTTCTGAATTCACAACTCACACTTATCCTCTTACACTGCTAACCAAACATATACAGAGATTAAGAATTCGTCACTATCAATATCAAAAGAAATGGATCATACCAGATAATATGGACACCAAAATCCCTAATTTTCCAACTAACATCAAATAACCCTAATTTGCGATCCAAAATCTAAGAACCCTAATCATAAAACAATTGTACTAAATCTAAGAAACGTACCATGTGATTCCAATTTCTTCAATCTTTTCCTCTGAAGCAATTGGTCCTTCGATTCCAAACCTTGAATCTTCTGATTCCAATTTGTTTTCTAGTTTCGGAGATACAATCGCGAGAGAAAGAGAGAGAGGAAAAAGAATAAAATCAATCACCCCCAATTGTTTTTTCATTTTGTATTTTCTGTTCGCCCAACAGACAGCTGACACGTAGCGCCTCTTAACCCACGTTCGAGTATACTATATAAAAGGAGATCTTAGATTTTTTCTTTTGTTCTGATTTATTTTTTTGCCCAAATACATTAAAAACTCTCCTATGAACCCACCGATGGAGAAGGTCTAACGCTTCTCATTTCTCAAAATAATATAATTATTATTTTCTTTCATTATTATTATTTATTTAAGTAATAAATTTGAAAAGAAAATATTAACTTATTAAAAATTGACGCATGTCGTGATTGTCAAGAGAATCGGTTTCTTCCATTCTGAATGAAAAAGCGTTTCTTACCTTTTACCTTCCTTTATTATTATTTTCTTATTATTTTTTAATTTTTAATTAAAATTACTTTTAAAAGAAACTACCAGTAATCATGCCATAAGAATCCATGTGAATACATTCTCCAAACATGATTGAATAAAGTTTAAGAGCTCCATCAAAAACACCTTCTGCCACCATACACGTCAAAGCAAATTATAAGATAAATAAACTTTATTCGAGGTCATAAACGTGTTGGAATCTCAAATAAATCTAGGCTGCAAATTGTGATTAACAAACTGAATCACCAGAATAAGTTAAATAATTGAATAAAAGAATGAGCTGAAGAACTGAATGAATTGAATAAACTACTAAATGATGATCATTAACTTGAATACCTGAATACAAAAATATAATATTAATAATATATTTACAATAGTATCTAAAATTTTATATATAAATAAATTATATATTTAAATATAAGAATTTTTTTTCAAAAACTAATATATTATTAATTTTTGTTTGGAAATAAATATTTTATTACAAATATAAAATAAAATCTAACAAAAGAACTACTTGACTCAGCAATTTGATCATGGACAATCTTCGTATAGTTTCCATCATGTGTTTCTTCTTCCCCTCCAATACTTTGATCATCATTCACATCATCATTAACATTTGTTGCCCATATAAAACGTCACTATCTTTATCATCTTCTTCAAAGTCATCATTTTCAATATTATTTCGGCGAATAAAATTACGAAGTCCCATGACAGCAAATATAACACGTTTATGTGATTAAAAACAAAAATACCATTCAAAATTTCAAATATAAACAAAGCAGAAAACAAAACACCATTACGAAGTCCCATGACAGCAAATATAACACGTTTATGTGATTAAAAACAAAAATACCATTCAAAATTTCAAATATAAACAAAGCAGAAAACAAAACACCATTACGAAGTCCCATGACAGCAAATATAACACGTTTATGTGATTAAAAACAAAAATACCATTCAAAATTTCAAATATAAACAAAGCAGAAAACAAAACACCATTACGAAGTCCCATGACAGCAAATATAACACGTTTATGTGATTAAAAACAAAAATACCATTCAAAATTTCAAATATAAACAAAGCAGAAAACAAAACACCATTAATTTCAAATACACTTTTGCTTTACTTTCTAATGATTAAAATGTTTTATGGATATAAAAAAGCTTGATCTTCTAAACGACAAAATGAACAATTAACACAAACTAAAAGAATAGTGAAACAAGTTATTGAAACGATAAAAGAATAGTGTTTCGTATGAGTTTACTGTCAACAATAATACAAAACAATTTATTGAAACGAAACGACAAACTAACACTAGGTTAGAATAGTGTTTGATAGCTATTCAAGTTATTGAAATGAATAAACTTCAAAATAGGTAGGATCTGATTGAAATTAATAAACTTGAAAAAAAAAAGGTGTTTAGCTCATTATTATTATTTTCTGAAGATAAATCGTGATGAGCGAAGTATATATAGGATCTGATTTTAGTTTCGATTTTAATATACAAATATGAATTATTCGAAAGAGTTTAAAATTGAGCTGATTTTGTGTACTTGAATATCTTTTATTCTTAACAAATAATGCTAATTTAAATTATTTAGTTTAATATTTAACATTAATTAAAGTCAAAAAATTTGCAAACAAAAAAATATAATTAGTTAGTGAACGATTCGTTTGTTGCATATGTCATATATATATAATAATTAGAAACTATAAATATAAGTTTAAAAACAGATTTTTTAAACTCACGTTTGATTTTCCTAGATTATCGTAATAATTAGGACTGGGAATTCGGGTAACCCGTTCGGGTTCGGGTATTATCCATTCGGGTTTGGGTATTACCCATTCGGGTTTGGGTAAATGGGTTTAGAAATATAGAACCCATTGGGTATTTTTAGATATATGGGTTCGGTTTGGTTTGGATACTATCGGGTTCGGGTCGGTTTGGGTTACAAATTTTGGAATCCGATTAGTACCCGAACTACCGGGTACCCAAAAAATATAATTAAAATTAATTAAATTTAAATAAATTTTGACTTATGTGACAAAATATTTGAGATATTTTGATTATTTTTGATATTTAGGTATAAAACTAAATGAAATATTCAAAATTATAATCATCATTTCAAGGTAATTGCATTATATTAATGATAAATATTATAAATATGTTTATATGTTCGGGTTTAATGGGTACCGGGTATTACCTGACCCTAACCCGAACCCACAAATATTAGAAAATAGAACCTAATAGGGTTTTATAGGCAAACCCGTACCCAACCGGAACCCGGTTTTTTGGGTCGGGTTCCGGGTTGGGTATTCAGGTACGATTCTTATGCCCAGGCCTAATAATAATAATCTAGATTTCCACGATTGCTTTGTTAAATAATATTTTTTTATGCCAAAATTTTCAATTCAAACATGTAAATTGAATAAATATAATTTTTTTTTTTTTAATTTTTCATCTCGTTTAATTTGTTCATCTCCTATATTAAGATTGAACAATTTTCAGCCAAAAAGTGCTATTTCCCAGCTCTATGTTAGGACCCAATAAATTTGGGTTAAAAATATTTTTATCTCAAATGATAACTTTTGGCTGAACAAGGTTGAAATGTATGTTCAATTCATTCAACCAGCTTGAAAAGTACAACCATTTGTATCCCTACTTTGCCGATTGTTCCTATATATTTTTAGAAACAAATTATGTGTGATTAATACTATATTTGACCAAAGATGCAAATCATATTACTGATAAGCTAGATATTTGGTAACTCTTTTTTCTTATGGTTGAAGTTCAACAGTTGAACTCATTTGCAGTACACATTTTAAGAAATTTATTTAAAATTATTCACAAGTGATAATTATATGTAGATTATTATATGCCTAAACCAATTTTTGGTTTTTCGATCTATAATCTTTTCTGGAGGTTGGTCATACATTTGAAATTCTTTTGGAAATATGATAATTATACGATTAAGCAATGTCATTTGGGAACTGATTACATTATTAATAGAGGTAATTAAATTGATCAGTTTTATTCATATTAATTAATTATATGATGAATGAGAAACATTGAGAATTATGATTTCAAGTCTCAAAGAAGGGACGCAATAGAAATTGTGCCTCCAAATCTCAGCGAAGGAGAAGTGTTGGGAGTTGTTCATCCAAGTCTTAGCGACGGGGAAGCGTTAGGAGTTGTCCCTCCTAATCTCATCGAAGGGGATGCACTGGAAGTTATGCCTCTTAATCTTAGAGCAGGGGAGACATTGGGAGTTGTCCCTTCAAATCTCATCGAAGGGAACACGTTGGTAGTTGTCCCTCTTAATCTTAGAGCAGGAGAGACATTGGGAGTTGTGCCTCCTAATCTTAGTGAAGGGGAAGTGTTGGAAGTTATACCTTCAAGTCTCAGTGAAGGGGAATGGTTGGGAGTTGTGCCTACAATTCGAAGCGAAGGGGAAGCGTTAGAAGTTGTGCCTGCTATTCTCAAAAAGGGGAAAGCATTCTGAGTTGTGCCACCTAATCTCAACAAATGAGAGGCATTGGGAGTTGTGCCATCAAGTCTAAGCAAAGGGGAGACGTTGGGAGTTGTAATACCAAGTATCAGCGATGGAGAGGCGTTTGGAGTTGTGCCTCTAAGTCTCAGCGAAGGGGAAACATTGGGAGTTTTGCCTCCAAGTTGAAGTGAAGGGGATGCGTTGGGAGTTATGCTTCCAAGTCTCATCAAAGGGGAAGCATTTGGAGTTGTGCCTCCAAATCTCAGCGAAGGGGAAGTGTTGGGAGTTATGTCTGCTATTCTCAAAGAAGGGAACATGTTGGGAGTTGTGCCACCTAATCTCAACGTAGGGGAGGCATTAGGAGTTGTTCCAGTAAGTCTCAACGAAGGAGAGACGTTGGGAGTTGTTCCACCAAGTCTCAGCGAAAGGGATATGTTGGGAGTTGTGCCTCCAAGTCTAAGCAAAGGGGAAGCATTGGGAGTTGTGCCTCCAAGTCTCAGCAAAGGGGAAGCATTGGGAGTGGTGCCTCTTAATCTCACTGAAGGAGACGCGTTGGGAGGTGTGCCTCCAAGTCTCAACAAAAGGGAAGCGTCAGGAGTTATGCCACCAAGTCTCTGCGAAGGGGAAACACTAGGATTTGTGCCTCTATGTCTCAGAGAAGGAAAAACAATGGGAGTTGTGCCTCCAAGTCTTAGTGAAGGGGAGGAATTGGGAGTTGTGCCTCCTAGTCTCAGCGATGGGGAGGCGTTGGGAGTTGTGGCTCCTAGTCTTAGCAAAGGAGAAGCATTGGGAGTTGTTCCACCAAATTTTAGCAAAGGAGAAACGTTGGGAGTTGTGCCTCCAGGTCTCATCAATGGGGAGGCGTTGGGAGTTGTTCCTCTAAGTCTTAGTAAAGGGGAGGCGTTGGGAGTTGTGCCTCTTAGTTTCAGCGATGGAGAGGCGTTGGGAGTTGTGCCTCTTAGTTTCAGCGATAGGGAGGCGTTGGGAGTTGTGCCTCTTAGTTTCAGCGATGGGGAGGCGTTGGGAGTGGTGCCACCAAATCTCAGAGAAGGAGAGACATTTGAAATTGTGCAATCAACTCTCAACGAAGGGGAAGGAGTGGGAGATCTAGAACATTTGCCCATACATTCTTCGACTTCATTACCTTGACTTTTTTTGCTTTGATCTTTAATTTATTTCAAACAAAAAAAACAAAGATGTTAATCTAGTGTAATATATGTTTTCAAAAATTAATTTAATGAGAAACATTAATCACATATATGATCCGTAACGACATAATATAGAAAATTTTTGGATATCATTTAAAATTTCACAAATACATCATTAAAACGTATATTAAAGTCAAAATAGCCTATGTTTTAGTCTATACATGTGGTATTTGCTTAGCTTTTAAACCAACAAAATTTATCACAAACTACTGAATATAAATAACAATTCCCCATAATTTAGATAATTGGTCAATTATGCAAACTCTTGAAACATTTCAGCTTTTTATGAATTTCTAATCATATACTTACAAGAGAGGGACACCAAGAGGGAGAGAAGAAAACAAGTCCTAAAGTAGCAGTTGCTCATAGCTAAACAGTGTTTGTATTTGAATGATTGATGAACTAGGTTTAGTGAGAGAACTAGCTAGTCTTGTTTGCATTTATATATGTGGGATGGAAAAACAGCTTGTACTTTTTAATTATGAAAATTTATTCAGTGATCAAAGATAGATAATAATCATAATATATTTGTCATAAGTATAATTACTAGAATAAATCTACAACCTTTTAAAATTGTGCCTTACAATTTTTATTATGCCTTTTGGGTTACTTTATTTAAGAAACAATTTTATTTTAATTTAATTATACTTTAATAGTTAAATTTTTTCTAAAAGTTTTTTTTTTAATTTCAACTATGACATGTGTTCAAAGATCCAAACAATACACAAAATCTATTAATTTTGACTACAACATTTATTCAATGATCCAAGATACATAATCTATTTTTCACAAGTATAATTAAACTACAATAAATCTACAACTTTTAAAGATTGTATTTTACCTTTTCTATTATGCCTTTTGGGGTTATTTTTTTTACATCAGTTTGAATATTTAATGTAAATATTAGATTCTTAGAGGGGGTATTGAAACTAGGATTTTAAAAGATTTTGGAGTTTTTCTAAAATCAGGTGTTATTCAATTTGTGATTTTAGAATCTCTCCTCAAATCCCATGTTATTGAATTTAGTATTTACATAAAATCATGCAAAATAATTCACAATCCCTTGTTATTCATTCAAGAATTTTTAAAAATCATATCAAATCTACTGTTATTCAAACTTAACAAGTATTTTTCAAAAACTACTAAAAACTGGTTTTGAAAGATTTTGGATATATTTTTAGTTGAAAAATAGGAATGAACAAATCTCACCTCTAAAGGTGTTATTTTGAAGGATTGTTAAAAGAGTTCACAAAGAGGGGAAGATATATTCTCATCATCACTCTGGTAACAAATGAATAAAGAAATAAAATAATCTCTCAGTTCTTCTTCTACCACACAATTCTTCACTATCTCAAAACTGGGCTTCAATGGAGGGATTCTCTTTTCAATTTCAGATTGAACCCAGATTTCGATTCTCCAACCAACTTCATATCTTCTGTAGAAACTGGATTTCCACAATGAATTTGTTTATGGGGGAAAACAAATTCAGTAAAGTAAACTCTCTAGAAAACCGATCTAAACTTTGATATTAGAGGAAAGGGAATTGGTATTGAAGAATTAGGGTTTCTATTGCTAAGAACAAGAAGAGAACTGAATAATTGTATTCAATAATGGATGCTTTACAATGGAGAAGTCTCTCCCTCTTTATTCATATTCATAGATCGCATAATATATTAATTTTCCTTATCAGACGAACTGAAATAAGGAAGGTTGCTTTATCTCTTAGATCGGCCGCCGGGCAAAGTGAAAGTCGGTTCTTCACCCTCGAGGCTGGGCTTCCTCTATCCGAATTGGGCTTAAATGACCTAATTGAGTTCTTAACCGGATTCTCAGTTAAATAACCAAATTGTCTTTCTGGTTTAGTTCGGTATGTCGGGGGTGCTAAATCCCGCACCAACAATTAGTCCCCCCCCAGTTCTGAATATTCGGAATTCAATTCGAATATTTTGAATTATGAAAAAGAGAATATCCGATCTAGACCATAAAGAATTATTTGATGTTACCCGGGATTCCCACGTCACTTCACCGTGAATCGTCCGGATGACACGTGTCGTTTGCGTCACATCTGCTAGGTCGGAAATCGAAGAGTCGCGTAGGTCATAATTACTCTTCGTTGAGTTGCCGCCCATTCGACTCTATAAGTACGCCCCCTCTCTTCGTCATTTCTCATTTTCTGCCAACAGTGAAAGGTAATCTGCTCCGAACTCTCTTTCTTTTATTTATTTATCTCCATTTTTCTTCCGCACTCTCCAAACTCACATCATGGCGGACACTTTGGATCCTTCTTTTTCGCCGGAAAGCGAAAGCGGACAATTAATTCGTCGCACCTCCAGACGCATCGCGCAGATCGGAGAATCCAGTCGATCGGGCTCCGAAATTCCATCTCTTCTAACTCGCTGCTCAGCTGGAGCTTCATCATCACAGACTCCTCTACCAGTTCGTCATGAAGACGGGAGTGACGAACTGACTCAAGATATGTTGTCACAAGAAGAAGACCGGTTCGCACCTTTAGGAATCTCGATCGAAGACATCGATCCTTTGTTAGACCATGAAGGACGAATTGGAGGCGACAAGAGTTTGAGTTCGATCAAAACCGTGAACGATATGCTGAACGCATGTGGTCTATTTAACAGCAACGTCACAATTTTGATTCCTCGAGCTGACCAGCGCCCCTGGAACCCGCCGGAAGGGTATATATGCTTGTACGAGGGTTATTTTACCGAATGTCGCCTCTTATTCCCAATTCCAGCATTAATATCACTCTACGCCCAAAGACGCAGGATATCGATCTGTCAATTTGTCTCCAGAGCCATTTGTAACTTTATGGCTGCCCTTACCATAGCAGCCGAAGTCAGAGTTAACATCGGAGTTCAATGCTTTGAGCAACTATCCAATTTTAAGTTATCAAAGAGTCTGCATCGCTGGGAAGTGAATATGAGGCCGGCGCACAATTTCCTTGCTGGTCAAAGAGTTTCCAAATTCAAGAAGTGGGCGAACCACTACTTCTATGTCCGCGTCGATCAGTACTCACTCGTTAATCCATTGGGTTTCCATCGGAGAGTGTGGAATAAAAATCCTGGTAGATTTTATATTTCCAGTACATTTTAACTGACTTCGGCACCTCTGACCAGTTTTAACTTTTTCATGTCTTGCTTCCAGATCGTCCATTTTGCGCAACACATCAAGCTCCGGACTATCATCCCGTTAGGAACGCTCTACTATCCGGGAACAATCGTCGGTGGGAATTTTTTACTCGTATTCGTGTTGAAACATCAATGGGCAAACCCAGGACAACATTCCCAAGTTTCGCGAGTTCGCTGGGACGAATTGCAGAGCTAGCCGGGTCACGTGTCGTTGAATCCGACAGTCTCCAGATCGTTTGCCGAGAAACCCAGGCTGTCATCGAAGCCGATATCGATCCTCTTTGGGACCAAACTGACGTCGATCCTGTTCAGGATCGGTCCGTCGTCGATCCTACTCGGGCCTCTGAAGAAGACGTCGACATAGTCGATGTTGCGAAAGACGATATCCCTCCCCTAGCTTTAGGGAATGCCGATCCTCCGAATGATGAAGAGGATGTCCCTCAGCTTGGAGCTGGATCGAAAAAGAAGAAGAGGAAGCACAAAAAGAAGACGCCGCAAACAAGCGTTCCTTGACGTCGCCGAATTCCACTTAATGGTTTGCCTTATTATTTTCTTTAACTTGTTCAAACTTTGTGCCGGCAAAACTGATGTATGTTCTTTGAATCCACAGACTGCTGTCAGGATGAATACGCTGACTCAGTTGTACGATAGGCGAGTCAAAAACGAGAAGAAATCTGGATTCGAGCTCGAAAAAGTGAAGGAATGCGCGGAACAAATCCGAGTCGCTAGCGAAGCTAAAGACGAGATGATCAAGGAGCTCGAAGCTCTTCTCGTCGAAAAGGATGGTATCAATTCTAAATCCGAACTGAGGATTGGCGTACTGAACTCCCGAGCGGTTACTCTCGAAGAAGAGAAATCCGAACTGCAAGGAGCATGCGACGAGTTGAAAATCCAACTCGACTTTGAAGTTAAAAGACTCCGGCGGGATCGTTTGGAGTACGTGGAGCGAACAGCGAAGAAAGCGCAGACTCAATTGAATAAGATCAAGGCTTATCTAGTCGAGCAAGAGAAGATTCGCCCCTTGGAAGATCTGTTAAACCAGGCTACCAGAGTGCAGGAAACTGTGCAATATCTGATTGAGAAGGGGGCCGTCATTCCCGAGGAAGGAATCGCGGAGATTGATAAGAACAAGGCTAAAGCCGAGGAAACTATCAAAGCGATCGATGTCCTCAAACTGAATGAAAATGACCTCATCATGTACCCGGATCAGCTCGGTTACGGACTTCTTCACCCCGGAACAATGGCTCTGGACTCTGTCTACCATCCGTATGGCTCCAATGCCGAGAGCTTCCAAGCCGATCTGACCAGTGCTTTGGACGCTTAACTTTAATTTTTTGTTTTTGTTCCAAACTTTATTAAGTATGGGTTTGAATACCCTTGTAAAACATTGCCGACTTGTTCGGCCCATTCTCCCTTTTGAAACTTTTTTTGCCAGAATTTTTCCTTTTACCAGAAAAAGAAAATCGACAATTTCGAGAATTTGCACATTTGCCATTTTGCACAGAATATGGAAATTTGGAAAGGATTTCACCTCCCAGTATTCATATAAATCAAACGGCGCTATCTCCGAACTAAACAACAAACGAAAAACTTTCAATCAAAGCGATGTCGAACTCTATTAGCAGCGTGGAATCCCCTCTAATCGGGAATGATGTCCTGACGTTCTCGAACGCCAAAGTTATCGAAAGGGGGATGGCCTACTACCCGAACATCCGAGCTCCTTGGATGCTGATGTTCCTTGTCAAACCGGAAGAAAGGCGTGACCTGGAAGAATTTCTTCATCAGGTGGAAGACCGTCACACGGAGGACCGCGTTCGACTCGCCGTATCCGAACAAGCGCAACGCGAATTGCTGCTCAAACTTGAGATGCTTGAATCCCACCCAAAAGATTCGAGAGGATAGCAGCCCTCCCGCCATGCCTGGTTGCGTACTGCAACGAGTGCCGAAAGAAAGCAGATCGGAAGCCGACACACATGGATCCTACCCTGATTGGTGATTTCATTCCAGGAAACGTCAAGTCGTTTTATATTAACAGGCGTGCTAATGATGCCGAGCTTGCTGAAGCCGACACCTTCTTTCGTTAGGTAACTATCGCGAGACATCCCGTAGTATCCGCTTCCAAACTAATTCGTCGTTGACTTTGCGTATGCAGATCGAAGGCACACATCAAGAATTGAGCCAGGATCTTCAGTACTTTCATATGAAAAAAGGTAGGATCGACCGCCAGCTGAGGACTCTGGGTTCGGCTAACCATTCCGTCCGAACTACAGTTTGGGTGCGAAATAAATACTATGGGTTCGGCTTATCCCAAAATTAAAAGATCGGGTGCGGAATAAATACTCTGGATCCGGCTTATCCCTAAATTAAAGATCGGGTGCGGAATAAATACTCTGGGTCCGGCTTATCCCTACAATTTCGAGAAATAGTGCGTAGTTACGCGAGTTGATCACCTGGCCAGGGTGTCAATGAGGAGTGAGTTTGGTATATACCAACACTTAATCCAGATTGGGTTAAGAACGGAGATATATGTATACATACTTTCCTTTTTTTTTTTTTTTGGAAATAAAAAGACGCGGTCTTTGAGAATTATTTTTGGGACGCAACAAAAATTTCGCTGTGTTGTGATTGGTGGAATCAGCGGCGGTTACTTCCCACGACCCTATATAAATAGGGTTGAGGGTTGGGAGAAAGGAACATTCCAACTTCCACAATTTCGAGAAAAAGAAGAATGGTAACTACTCGATCCGCATGGCTAAGACGGGCCCGGGAAAGAATAGCTGCTTCGGCGAGTGGTTCCGGTCGTGCTAGATCGGGCGGAGACGTTTCTGGTTTGTGCACCTATCCCCTTCGTCGATATGACTGGCGCGGAGGGGAGTCTTATATGCCAGGAGCTCCGATGGTACCGAGCTCGCCGCTATAGGTTGGGGGCTAATCTTACGGCGAGACGTCTTAGGCTCACCGAGATCTATCGGTTTTACCGCTTGGATGGGACTGTTCAGGTTTTGAATGAGATGATCGCCGAAGGTTTCTTCTTGGCGAAGTGGCGTATGACCCGGTTGCTTGCCGTGCGTGCGGCGTGCCAGGAACAGGTTGCTCGCATGGAGGTGCCTGCCCTACTCGAGGTCGACTGCCAACCCCTGGAGGATACCGCACACCCGTTTATTACAGACATCTGGGCTTACCGGGCTTCCCTGGAAAGGTTGAGGCGATATGCCAATTTTTTGGAATTGGCTGGCCCAATCTTTCGCGAAAGACATATGGTCGAGGGCCCATGCACCTTCCTGGAAGATTTGGTGTCTAGTGGTTTCGAACTCCCTGCGGAAAGACTCGAGGCCCTAAGGCAGGCACGCTGGTTTTGGCGAGCCGAACTGATTACGACGGAGGTGGAGG
>NC_025698.1:16698426-16708402 GCF_000633955.1 Camelina sativa
TTTTTTTTTTTTTTTTGTAAGAGAATTGTCGCGAAGGGTTTTCCCCTTTGCGTCTCTTTTCTCGCCCTTTTTTTATCTTATTAATCGGTCAAATCTCCAAAGCATGTAATGGCGATTGATCAAGAATTTGCTTACTCGAATTGTCCGAATTAGGCAATGGAAGTTCTCCATTTGTTATTTGAAATAATGATTTTAGACGAAGTGTAATGGAAATTAATCCAAACGACCTTCAGCAAAGTCTTATTCAAAGAAAAATGAAACTAGTATCGCAGAATTTGGCGTACTGCCGATCGAAGTGTATTCAAAATAAAGAAAGAAGTTTTTTTTTTTCTTCAGCCGGGAAAAGACTTTATTAATATCTTAGCTGCATTCACTTAATCTTGAAAAGACAAGGAATTACCTACGTACCCCGAAACGGGGATCAAGCCAACCGTAGTTCCTATTTCAAAGGAAAGATGAATGGAGTTCGGATTCCCAAAAACTCCTAGTTAGGGTTGTGACGACGACTTAGCAGTAATAACGCTTCAAGTGGGTTGCGTTCCACGAGTTTTTGATCCTTTCTCTGGCCATGGTTACGAGTTCGTAGACGCCCGGGCGAATTGCCCTGGATACGAGGTATGGACCCTCCCACCAAGCGCCGAGTTTACCGGCGTTGACTTCTTTGGTGTTCTCGAAAACTTCCTGTAGAACCAGATCGCTTTCGTTGAAACGCCGCTGACGAACAGTCTTGTTATAATACCGAGCCGCTGCATCTTGGTAGTGTTGCACTCGTACTAAAGCTTGATCGCGCAGTTCTTCGGCAAGATCGTTGTGGTCAATCAGCATCCTGTTGTTAAGTTCGGGATTGTCGACCATCATGGTACGTCGGAGTGTCGGGATTCCTGCCTCGGCTGGGGCGAGTGCCTCGAGACCATACGCGAGGGAAAAAGGGGATTGTCCCGTACTCCACCGCGGGATTGTTCGATAGGACCACAATACGCCATCAAGGTGGTCTGCCCATGCCCCCTTCCTTCGACCGAGTATTAGTGGCCTCAGCTTGTCCATTTCGTTGCGGGTATCGGGGAGTCGAAGTGCTGAGGCGGATTTGCCACTTCGTCAGGAAACGTCTGGTGATCATCGAGGTGAATTGTGTACCGTTATCGGTGATAATCTCGTTTGGAAGTCCGTGCCGACATATGATGTTCTTCCATATGAAATTGGTTACGTCCAAGGATTGGATCCTTGTGAAGGACTCGTCTTCGACCCATTTGGTGAAGAAATCGGTCAGCACCAAGACTTATTTCTTGGATTTTGACGCCGGCAGAGGACCTATAGAGTCCATGGCCCAGCGCATGAAAGGATATGGAGCTGTCACGGTATTCAGCAGTTCGGGCGGGACGTGCCGCGTTGGTCCATGGTGCTGACAGGCTTCGCACTTCGCCGCGAAGGCTTCGCACTTCGCCGCGAAGGCTTCGCAGTCGGCCATCATGGTCGGCAAATAGTGCGCGTCCGCCAGAATGGTTGCCACCTTCGCCTTCGTGCACCTCCATCATGCTTCGTTCGGCCTCGTCCCGAGTGACGCAGGTAAGGAACACTCCTGACACGCTTCGGCGAAATAATTCCCCGTCGAAGAAGATGTATCTGGCACTTCGGGCCTTTAAGCGTCGAGCTGCCCATCGGTCTGGTGGAATGACGCCTTCGGAGATATAGAGTTTGATCTCAATTTGCCAGTCGTCTGGAGGCTTTGTGACGTCTGTCAGGTTCTCTACTGGCTTGTTGACCTCCATCGGAACTGAGTCGTCGTTGATTACAACTATCTGATTGTCGGGGTCGATTCTAGGAGCGTCGATGCATTCGATTGGGATGGTGCGCCGCAAATCAGGGTCGGAGCGGTTTGCCAAGGCTGCGAGGGCGTCGGCTGACGCGTTTTCATTTCGTGGGACCTTCGTCAGAGAAAAAGATGTGAATTCCCCGGACAATGTTCGGACCAACTGTCGATATGCCCCCATTCGCTTATTTTTGGCGTCGAACTCTCCGCTGAATTGGCTGACTACGAGTTGGGAGTCACAGAAGACTTGCAAATGTGTCACTCCGAGTCCTCGTGCTAACCGAAGCGCCGCAAGGACGGCTCTGAAGTTGAGCTTTAATGCTTGCTCGAGAACTTCACCGGTGGGGGACCGGAGAATGAGTCCCACTCCGGATCGTTCATTCGTCGAAGAACCATCGACGAACATTGTCCAATGCCCTTCCTTAGGAGTGGGGTCGTCGAGGTCAGGAGATAGCTCGGTGATGAAGTCGGCCAGGACTTGCGACTTCAAGCTTTGACGAGAGCGGTATTCGATATCATACTCACTTAGCTCGACTGCCCATTTCGTCAAGCGTCCGGATTGGAGGGGGCTATGGAGGACAGTTCGGAGTGGCTGGTCGGTAAACACGACGACGGAATGTGACTGGAAATAGGGTCGGAGCTTCCATGCGGCGATGATCACTGCGAGTGCGAGCTTCTCCAGCGTGGGATATCGTGACTCCGCATCGTTGAGTGCTTTACTCATGTAGAAGATAGGTTTTTGATCCCGCGGTCGTCTCGAACTAACACGCCGCTGACAGCCGGACTGGAGACCGAGACGTAGAGGTACAATGTTTCGCCGTCTTCTGGTTTAACTAGTACTGGGTGGCAAGTCAAGTACTCCTTCAATTGCCGGAAGGCGATCTCGCATTCCTCGTCAAAGTGAAAATCCTTATTTCTGCGGAGGAGTTGGTAGAAAGGGAGGCATTTATCTGTTGATCGAGCGATGAAGCGATTTAAAGCTGCGATGCGGCCGGTCAGGTGTTGCACTTCTCGCTTGTTGGTCGGCGACGGCAGTCCCAATATGGCTTTGATTTGTCTAGGGTTTGCTTCTATCCCCTGTTCAGTGACGATATACCCCAAGAATTCTCCTGAAGTAACTCCGAATGTACACTTCGTTGGATTCAGTTTCATCTGGAAATGATCCAAGATGTCGAAACATTCGGCGAGATGCTCGACGTGCTGCTCTGCGATCAAAGATTTGACCTGCATATCGTCGATGTAGACTTCCATGGATCTTCCAAGCAAACTAGCGAACATCATGTTCACCAACCGTTGGTAGGTTGCTCCAGCATTCTTCAGTCCGAACAATATTACTTTATAACAATAGGTCCCCCTATCTGTAATGAATGCCGTTTTTTCGCGGTCAGTCGAACTCATGGCGATCTGGTTGTAACCTGAGAAGGCATCCATGAACGAGAGAAGTTGGTTTCCGGCTGTGGCTTCGACGAGACGGTCTATGTGTGGCAAAGGAAAGCTATTCTTGGGGCATGCTTTGCTGAGATCGGTGAAATCCACGCATACTCTCCATTTACCGTTCTTTTTTTTGACCACGACTGGAGTGGCCAGCCATTCAGGGTACTGGACCTCCATTATCTGGTCAGCTTTGAGCAGCCGCTCGACTTCATCCTGAACTGCTTTGGCCCGATCTGGACCCAGGCGTCATCGTTTCTGCCTTATTGGTTTGAATGTGGGATCGACGTTGAGCTTGTGGCAGATAACATCGGGGTCTATTCCGATCATGTCCTTCATTGACCAGGCGAATGTGGAAGACTGAGATTGCAGAAAAGCGATCAGCTTTGTCTTTATGTGCTTTTCCAGTTCGGCACCGATGAAAACAATTTGTGAGGGGTCGGAAGGATCAATGTTCACCTGTAAGATTCGACACTCCGGAGATTTGAGGCGATCTCTCTCCGGCTTATGGGGACCGGTAAGATGGTCTCCGCTCTGTAATTGCTACGCGTCCTCAGTCTTCCTCTGCTTCTTCTTGATAAGAGAGCAAGTTCGGGCTACTCTCTGGTCACCATAAAGTGTGCAAATTCCTGTGGTGGTTGGGAACTTTAGGCAGAGGTGATAGGTCGATGGTACGGCCTGCATCCACGGTACCCCCAAAATGGCGTTGTAGACTGGAGGCGCGTTGATGACTGCGAACTTAGTCTTCCGGGACAATCCGCCGGCTCGTACTTACAGCTTTACGTCGCCCATTGAAAGATTGGCGACCCCATCATAGTCCGTCAATGTTCGAGACTCGGGTTTCAGTTGTTCTGGTGTGACACCAATTTTTTCTAGCGTTTGCCAGCATATTACATTGACGATACTTCCCGTGTCGACCAAAACTCGTTTGACGTCGAAATCGCCCATGGAGACTTCGATGACCAAAGGATCCGAATGGGGGTGTTGGATTCCCTTGGCGTCTTCCGATGTAAATGATATGGGGTCCAAGCAGAGTGGAGGTTCGCTCGGGGCTGCCTGAAGGCTGGAAACTTGACGCGCCCTCTTCTTTAGTGCGCGGACGGAGTCGGCGCAGTCCTCTGGTGGGCCAAGTATCATGGTTATTCGTCCTCGGGGAGGAGAATTGGCCCGTTCGGGATTTTGTCCTCTCTCCCGCTTGGGTGGGCCAGGCAGCTTGTCCGCCTGGGGCATCTCCTCTTGATGGTTCGACAGCACTTGGTTGGCCGGCTGTTGAACTCCGTTGGCCGGACCGTTGTAGCCTTGTCCTCCTCATGCGCCACGGCCACCGTTAGATCGTCCACCGCACCATCCCCCTCGGCGACCTCTGCCTCCACAGATGCTTTTTCGCTGAAATGTGGCTTCGATTTTGCCGGAAAGATACTTTCCGTACAGGAAATTCTTCAGATGGACGCATTCGTGTGTGGAGTGGCCGGCGATCATATGTTAATCGCAGTAAAGCTCCTTTGGGTCGGATGGCTGTTTGTTTTGGTCCTCCACTTCGGAAATCGTGTGAACGATACCCTTTTTTCGGTCTTGGGGGTCGTGATGCTTGCGAGGTTCGTGGTGCTCGTCCCGGCTTTTAGCCTTAGGGGGGTGTGACGGTTGCCCGATTGTCTTTATGGCTAAGTGGGCATCTTCGTCTTTGTCGAGCGCGAATCTGGAGGCTCGATGTAGCGCGTCATCGAGGTCTTTGGGCTCCCGTATGTTAAGATCCTTTCGTAATGGCGATCCGAGAAATCAAACCCTTTCTGAAGGCTGCCATTGCGGCATCCTCTAGGATTGTGACACGCGTCAGCTTTTCCTTGAATCTGCTTAGGAAATTGTCGATGGATTCCCCGGGTTCCTGGGTCATCTCCCAGAGGTCCGAGCTTGTCACGCCTCGTTCGATGAGAATTCGATAATGCTTAAGAAAAGCCGTAGACAACTGGTCGAAGTTATCGATTGAATTCGGTTTGAGCCTTGTGAACCACACCAAGGCAGGACCGGAGAGGCTATCGACGAATAGCTGGCAACACCCAACATCCCTCTGTTCTTCGGTGAATCGTGCCTTTGTCATGGTTGCCATGAAGGACGTCATGAACTGGACGGGGTCTTTGTCACCGAGATAGGTTGGGAGTTTCAGCTTGACGTTTGGAATGGTGGCCCGCAAGATCCGTTGAGTAAAAGGGGATTGCCGAGTCACTTCGACAATCCTGTCAATTTCTGGACCCGTGCTGATAGCCCGATGAAGAAGCGTGTTCATACCGCTGATCTGCGTCTTGATTTCTTCGATTTCGAGGCAAGATCTCGCGTTCGTGAAGCGGGCGACCGGGGCGGCCGAACTCTCGTGCACACGTCAGTTTGGGTTTGTTGGTCGAATACTCGACGTTGTCTGAGGGGGAGGATTCCTCCGCTCGTACTGTAAGTCCGAAAAATCGAGACGACGAGTGAGATCGTCTGTGCCGAGTATGGGTGACTGTCCAGCAGAGATTTGTGATGGGGTTGTCTGAGTCACGACGGCATCGACTCTGCGGTTAGTGTCGGAGATCATCTGGTAGATCTCTTTCGTCATGGTGCCGAACAGGATCTTGAAATCTTCCATGGAGATGACTTGCGGATTCTGGACCGCTGGCGTGGCGCGAACAGGGGGGTTCCTGTTTTGTGCGCGGAGCCGCTGCTCCGTGGCGCGTGCATCTTCCTTGTCTGGGGGTTGTTCATCGGAGAGCTCCGTGTCGCGATTGACTATCTCCTCGCGAGTTCGTCCTGCTTCATGGCTGGTCTCCCCTTCAGATCTGACCTCAACTGGGAGTTCGGAAGAGACATCGGTTAGGTTCGTCGACTCATTGACGGGGCGGTGAACGTACATGGCGGTAGCCGGCCTGGTTGATACGCCGCTCTGTGTTGCAGCATTGTCTTGAGCAGATGCGATGCGTGTGACATCGGGCGTGCTGGAGGTGGTACGGTTCGCGCCGGTGACTTCGGTGATGAGTGAAGACATTATCCTAAATTTTTCAGAGAACTTTTTCGGATGAGATTTTCTTAGAAAGTAACTTTTAGAGACGATTTGCTGTCCCCACAGACGGCGCCAATTGTAGAAACTGGATTTCCACAATGAATTTGTTTATGGGGGAAAACAAATTCAGTAAAGTAAACTCTCTAGAAAACCGATCTAAACTTTGATATTAGAGGAAAGGGAATTGGTCTTGAAGAATTAGGGTTTCTATTGCTAAGAACAAGAAAAGAACTGAATAATTGTATTCAATAATGGATGCTTTACAATGGAGAAGTCTCTCCCTCTTTATACATATTTATAGATCGCATAATATATTAACTTTCCTTATCAGACGAATTGAAATAAGGAAGGTTGCTTTATCTCTTAGATCAACCGCCGGGCGAAGTGGAAGTCGGTTCTTCACCCTCGAGGCTGGGCTTCGTCTATCCGAATTGGGCTTAAATGACCTAATTGAATTCTTAACTGGATTCCCAATTAAATAACCAAATTGTCTTTCTGGTTTAGTTCGGTATGTCGGGGGTGCTAAATCCCGCACCAACATCTTCCACTCTTCTTCTTCAAATCCTCATACTGTGTCGGTTATTTGCATCTCCGGTGAAAATTACTTTACTCAAATACCAATTGATCCTCTGAAACTGCAAATGAGCTTTGAGGATTCCATTTCATAAACTGATTTGGTTTCCCTTGATACGCTAACAGAAGAGTGAATGCAATCATCATGGTTCGTGTACTTGGCTGATAAGATCATAACCGAACCAAACCAGAGAAGAGAAAAGAAGAAACAAATGCTTAGTGGTTTCGTTAGTTTTATATCAACTCCACGATTCCATATTCCCATTTTATTAATTATGTTCCTTGTTTCTAGGGTTTGGTTATCAATCTGTTTTGTTTCGTTTGTGAATTTAAAGACTTCAATGTCACGTTAATGGAAGAGACTTGAAATTTGACAAAACAGAGTTTATCTCTTTGGTTACTTGTTCATTTGTTAGACATAACACATCTCTTTGGCTTTCAAGAGGGACCATTCTATTATTGGTTATGCAACACCACCAATCGATTAGTGCTTGTGCTTCTCTTCATACTGTGTAAACACCTTTTTATTATTTTTTATTCCTCTTCTGTTGTTAGAATCTAAAGACGAGGCTGACAATCAAAAAGTGAATAGAGAATTGTTATAAAGGCGAGGTTGAGAATCCCAAACGTTTCCAAATACTATAAAATCTTGAAACAAATCTCATAAAATAACCATTAGTATTTAATTAATAAATCACAAAAATCTTCTAAAATTCCATCAAATCGTTAGAAATACTTAGACCATCTTGAATGTGTTACTCTATTTTTCCTCTAAAATAGATCATTGTTTTCCTCCAATGTCTTACTCTATCTTAGAGTTGAAAATAGAGTTAGTGTAACAAAATAGAGGTGAAAATAGAGTTGCTCTATATATAGAGCAATCCTATCATTTTCTCTATTTTAGAGTAAAATATAGAGTAGATTTGGAGCAAATGTTGCTCTAGAGTTTTGACTCTAAAATAGAGTGGGGTTGGAGATGCCCTTAAAATCTCATAAAAACTAAAATCCACCAAATCTTTTAAAATCCTTGTTCAATGATGCAAAGTCTATTACTCTATTTATCACAAATAAAATAAAATAAAAACAGTTTTCTTTTGTGAATAGGTTTTTTAAATTGTGCTTTATCTTTTTTTTTTTTATATATAGGATGCTTTATCTTTTTCATCAGGCCTATTAAGTGTTAGTTTATTTAAGAAACAGATTTACTTGTACTTTATTTGAAAATATACTTTAAATATTAAATTTGTTCTACATATACGCAGTTTTTTCTCTTCACCTACATAACTCATATCTAAAAAATTTACTAGAACTCTATATCCTTTACATCATGATTTTTACCATCATTTTATGCATTATTTAAGTAATGAAATATCAAATTATTAAAACGGTTCAGATGATCGCGTCAATGTCGATATATCTCACAAGATATGTATACTATCCAGTAGTTAATGTACCAAAGAAAAAGAAAAAAAAAAGAACCAAAGTGGTACATCATCAAGTCCACTTAGCCAAAACGGCCATGCCACCGGCACCAAGCAAAACAGCGGCGTATGACTTCATTTGAAGCTTGATGCTCTGTTGCATCTTTTGACCCATAAAATCTGCGGCGAGAAGGTCCACTAAAGACATGTAGATGAGTAGTCCACCTGAGGAAGCATTGAGTAGTCCAACCGTTATAAGCGAGGAAGGGCTATTCTCTTTGTATGTTTTAGATACAGCCATTCCCAAAACCACTCCGAAAGGTGTTGTGATCGCGAAAAAGAAGGCCATCACTGCCTTTTTCACCCATCCGTACCTTGCCTACAGATGTTCTCAAACTCTCAATCATATGAATTTTACTAATTAAAAGATTTATAGTAGTCATTCAATTCAGTGCTTTCAAGTTTATAAGAACTAATGTACTTTTTGAACAGGAAAAATAATATAGTGTTTTTTTAATGTATTTCTCTTATATTGGTATCGAAGATCAACGCTAAAGGAGGACGTGTGATTTGATATTCACAAAGAATGAATGATACACTCACAATAGTTTCTCTACATTTCAATAGTTCTTATATAATCAACATATACGAGAAACTATATACATAGTTAGTTCTCCAATATTCCGAAAAGTTTATGGATAACTAATTAACATGAGTCTATTTATTGAAGAAACACAAATTATGGAGAAACAAATTCGAGTTGAAACTGGTTTAGATGACCGGGGTGGACATGACTACGTTGGGCCGAACTAGTTTATTAAAAGAGAGGGATTTACCTGAAGGATACAGCCACCGAGTCCCATGCCTTCGAACATTTGGTGGAAGCAAAGGGCAGCGATGAGGCCTTTGATGGTGCAAGTATTATTAGTGGCTCCTACGGATAAACCGATAACAATCGAGTGCACCACTATTCCTAACTCCAATACCTAACCCATTTATACCTTTCAGTATCACTCACTCATTAAATCATATAATAGAGGTTTACAAATGTTAATATATTGGAGTGATCCAAGAAAATTTCTAATTCCTCCGCATTCAAAATAAAGATCTCCAATTTGGTTAAACTGATTTGTTTCGAACAAACCCCTATTCAAAAATGTTTTTGTAAACATTTAAAGTATTTAAATCAAACTGTTGAATTTGTATATCTATCTTTATATTAAATATATATATATAATAAGAGATATGTATAAATATGACTATATATATGTTTATATATTTATATATGACTATAGCAGTTGATAACAAAATATTGATTTTCCACTTGTTAAAAATATATTTTTGGAGTCTTCAAAAATAAAAGAGAGTAGGAATACTAACGATGGCGATAACACGATATCGCAGAAGCTGTAAATTAGAAGTACCAAGCTCCTTGTCATCGCTAAGATTAAGACCATGACCATGAGACGCGTGAGCTTGCGGGCGCCCAATCTCTTGGTCAGGAGTCTCAGCGGATGCCACATCAGCATGTGGCTCCTCCCTACCAGACCTGCTAAAAACGCTGGTGGTAATAGAGTCAACAATGAGCGTAAAAACTGCAGAGATCATGGCTACAAAGCCGGTGAAAGGAAACTTGTGCCAGGGGTCATCGTTAAGACAATGAGATGAGAGCATTTCGAAAGAATCAGGCAAAACATGGATGAAACCAGTGGC
>NC_025698.1:16715039-16729745 GCF_000633955.1 Camelina sativa
ATTTGACGATGAGGAAGAGAGATTTCTCCGGCTGGAACGCGGAAACCGTACGAGCGAAGAACGGGAGGCAAACGCCAATAAGGCTGGTGGTGAGGATTGAGAAGATTGCTATGAGTTTGAGATCAAATGCTCTGGTTTTGTCCGTACATGTATTGTCAGACTCGGGTATACACTCTTCGTCGGATTCAGACAGAGCTCCGGGGAAATGTGAGATGGAGAGGATGAAGAGTAAGACGGTGATGGCCACAGAGAAAGTGGCCGGAGATTTAGTCATGATCTCTTTCTTTGTTTTCTGTGGAAGTTTTTAAGTTTGGGAAAGATAAGATTTTATCTTCGTCATATATAAGGGAAGTGACTTGACGGCTCACTAATCAGTGTCGACATTACGTACTAATCAGTGTCGACATGTTATCTTATTCAATCTTCTTATAATTAAAAGAGAAGTACATTTTAAAAAATATCTAAAATGTTGGTTTTATCAATTTTTCTTTCTTTCAAAACACCATATCAATTTCTCTCAAAATCTTTACAAAACACCATATCTTTGTTCTTAACCTAGAAATCAATAATTAAGGTTTGGATCTAACATATTTTGTATAGAAAATAGAGATAATAAGAAGAACATATGAAAATCAGGACTTAAGTTTCGGTTTACAGAGATTGATTGAGGAAGAAGACGAGGGTAATATCGTCATTTTATCATATATAAAACAAAAAAAAAGATTGAAGTTAAATGTGTGCTAGCTGTGTTCGAACTCAACACCTACGACACTCAATATCTAAAACTATATACTACGGGTTAAGCTATATTATCTATATTATTATTTTTGAAGTACATTTTTCGTTTATACTTTTCAAATTTTGTTTATTTAATATATTTTATTTACAACATTAACCCCTAAAACAATTCCATAAATTCAAAAACTAAACTTTCTTAAATTGACCAACATTTGTTACATTTATTGTCATAAAATATTAACAACATCTATACATTCCGATTTTCCAAAAACAACTCTATCCATTAAAGTTTTAACCCATTAAATCTCCAAAACTATTTTTATGGATGCTAGAATCTCTCAAATTTAAATGATATACAACAGATTTTCTATAACAAATTTTTACAATCTCCATAATTATATTAACATTAATAAATTTCCTAAACCGAAAATCTAATTATAAAATGTCACATTAAATATGTTGAAAACTCCCATATAATTTGGTTTATTTTTTATTTCTTTAGGAATTACCAAAAAAAATGAAAATTCTATTAATTATCATAAACTAAATATATATTGATATGGAAAAATTATAAACTATAAAAATATGCTAATTTGGTAAAACAATTAACATAAAAAAACTTGATAAAAAAACTTATTTGGATTATTTTTTTTTTACGCAAAAACTTATTTTGATTTTGGTGAGACGTGTTGGTATTAATCGCATATATGGAGTTAAGTGGAATTGTTTTTTTTTTAACACTTTTAGATGTGTACCAGGAGATAAATGTATTACTAGACTATACATATACCACACGGGTTAAAACCTTGAAAACACTACAAAAATCCTATACTTTGAATACTTATATCAAATACCTGTAAAATTTTATATTTTTAAAATTAATAAAACAATAACAAAATAACAAATAAATACAATATAAATTTTAAATTTTTAAAATTAAAAATATATTTCCGCGATGTACCGCGGGTTAAATCCTAGTTATACAAGATAAACCAAGTCTCGAATATTTTAGACTAGGTCTAGGACGGTTCTCGACACATGCATATACATTATACACTAGTTACACTACGTATAAGTCCCCAACTTTAAAAAAAAAAAATGGTCATATTAATTGTAAGTTAAAATTGTTTATGAATTATGAATTTGTGGTAGTACTATTTAAATGGATGGACTAAGAAAATTTCAAATTTAATTTGTTTTTTTTCTTGGGTTAAGATTTCACTTGGTGTCTTCTCTATTGTTTGCTTTTTGTGAGTAGACCCATTCCTAGCCTCTTTTTATTAATTACTTCGACCGAATCATAGCTCTTAGCCAACCAATAGTACCATTGAAGATTTTGGGCCTACTAGACCTGCTCCATTATACTATACTCTCTCGGTGTTTTAGTTGGCGTTTTTTGTTGTCAATTAATTGTCCTTTTGTATTTACGATGCAAGTTTGTAAAACAAAGTTTTCAGTTTTGTTTTTTTATTTTTAGCTTATTAACAATTTATACCAAATAAAAATAGTATATTAATAAAGAATAAAACATAAAATTTATTTGTTTTTTTTAATGTATGAAATTACAACAAGTAATATAAAATGAAAAAGTATAACTTAGTCTTTGATCCGTGTTTATAGCTTGGAGAGAATGTGTGTAAACATGACACTATAGAAACGACTCATCATCTGTATATGAGTGACTAATGGAATGTGCGAGAGAAGAAGAGCTAGCAACTTCTAACAAGAATAGGGAAAATGAAAAAAAAAAAAAAAAAAAGAATAGGTAAAATGTGGCAGGTTTATGGCTATTTCGTTATTTTCCTTGCTAGGAAGCTTGATTGACACAGCTGACGGCTCAATTCACGAGTATAAGAACGAAGGATTCACCCAAATCAATAATGCTCGCTAATTTAATGACGGAAACGAAGCTCTTTACGATTCTGAAGAGTTTATAGATAATCATGCTTCTTCTAATACACCTCCTCTCAAGGGCAAGTCCTTGATCAGGTATTTACTTCGTTATGAATCACTTCTGATTGTGTTTCTCTTGAATTAGGGTTTTATGTGTGTGTTGTCCGATTTTATAGTGGCGTTTCTACGTACTGCTTCTTGGGTACTGGATTTTGTGCCTTTTTTTGGTGTGTGTAGTGTGTCTATGGACACTACAACGAGATGTGTGCATGAGCTTGTAAATTTGGTTTGATATGTAAAATCGTTTGCATTATACAATTGATTAATTTAATATATTCGATCAAAATTCATCCATATACACACCACAACTTGTATTTGTAGATTGTCATGTGTCTAAACCAAATTTAGGCTTATACGATTAATTAAGCATTGTCATATAGAAATAGATTATATAATTATCCCCTATATATTAAAAGAGAAGTATTTTTGAAAAAAAAACTGACGTGTCGTCGCCAGAGAGTTTTATACCCAATTTATTACTTACCCTTAATATTCTATAATATTACATAAAATTGTCATTGTTATTCTATTTATTTATATACACAAATTCTAAAAATGGTAAATATTATTCAAATATTAATAAATATTATCCCCTACATGTTTTCTAAATTATTTTCAAAACCTATGTATTATAATATAATAAAAGATTATAACAGGAGATGTAAAAAATATTTATTTAAATCATATTTTCAAAAATATAAATAATATTATTTCTTATTTTTTAAAATTTTTTGACAAAAAATTGAAATTAATTTTGAATAATATATATTGGAAAATCTTTAAAAAACCATTTGATGGCATCTTAAATTTATTTTAAACTATTAAATATTTAAACTTATGCAAATCCTAATTTTCAGTTTTCCCTATAGAAAATTTCTCATATATAAGACAAACGTATATTAAAGATTCCTTAATTTCAAAATTAACATATTAAAAAATATAAAATCTGATATATATATTTTAATATTATTTCTTAAAGATTTTGAGAGACGGGTTTTTATTGATAAAAAAATATTATATCCCTTATAGAGTATGACTTCCGGGACGGGTTTGACCCGCTTAAGAATTTAGGTTATTCGCTTCGAGAAGTTTTAGTCTTTTTGATGGTTTTTATCCATTTCATAATTTACAAGTTTTATACAATTATGATTAATCACTAATTCAGTAAACGTTAGATTCGGGTATGTTGTTTTGTGAATCTTAATTTTATGTTAAAACCTTTATTATTTCAAAAATCACAAACTGAATGAAACCAAACTAATATAAGTTTGAACTGTAAATGATTTAACAAATAATTATATCTATAAATGTAACTCTATCTGTACATAATATATTACAAATCTTATAGTAAACATAGTTTTTGAAATCAATCACGCACGTATGTGCGGGTCTGTACCTAATATCAGATTAAAATAGAGAAAAATGTTGACCCTTTTATTAATATTATTAATTATTATATGAAGAAAATATATTTCTGGGTTACATTTTGTTTAAAGTATCATAATCAATCATGGAAGGAGATGGAGTACGAGCTTTAGATTTAGGACACTTGCAATGACATTTGTTTATACGTCCTTTATTGTCCATACATTCTTTGATAAGTACTCCTTCTTCAAAATCTATCACTGAAGGGGAAGGACTAGGAGGGCATTTACCCCTATGTCCATTATGGTCCGTGGATTGTTTGTTGGCTCTTTCTAAATCCATCATCGACGGAGAAGGAGAAGGAGTATGAGTTTTATGCTTAGGACACTTGCAATGACATTCGGTGTTATGTCCATTACGGTCCATACATACTTTGTTGACTGTTTCTTCTGAATCCATCATCGAAGGAGAAGGATTAGGAGGACATTTTCCTATACATCCTTTGCCTTCTCTCGCCTCGATTATTATGCTTTGACCTACAATTTATTTTAAGAAAAAAAACAAACATGTCAAATTAATTAGTATACTACATATGTTTTCAAAAATTAGTGTAGTTAGAAATATTAAATCGAATATACTATAGGCAACATCGTGACATCAAATATTTAACTTCAGAAATATAATGGAAACATAAACTAAACGAAAATCTTCAAATTGGTATATTTTTTCACGTTCACTTACAAGAGAAGGACAACAAGAGGGAGAGAAGAAAAGCCACCATAAAGGAAAGGTTGGTCATAGCTGAACAATGTTTCTATGTGAATGCTGCTGGATGACTTAGGTTTAGTGAGAAAACTAGCTAGTCTTGCGTTGACTTATATATGGGATGGAAAAACAGCTTTTTCACTTTGTTTGATAATTTAATTTTAAATTTCAGATTTTGTTTACACTAAATTTTAATAATTATTTTTAATGATGCAATCCAAGATACAGAACCTATTTTTCACAAACAAAATTATGACATTTATTTAATTATCCAATCCAAGATACTGAACCTATTTTTTCACAAAAACAAATTACAACAATAAATATATATTAAAATTGTGATTGACCTTTTTCATCAGGCCTTTTGGGCATTAAATTAATTTATTTATCAAACTTTTTTTTAATCTTTAATTTCCCTCAAAAAATACTTTAAATTAATATTATATTTTACCAATATAGAATAGACCTTTTTCCATTAGTTATAATTTTTTTTGGTCTAATATAGAGAAAACTTTATTTTCAGTTATAAGTCTCATAAAACAAAAGTATTATAGTAATCTAAAATTTTTAAAATTGTGTTTTACCTTTTTATCTTTTAAAACAGTTTTTAATTTACTTTGTATAAATATATACTTTATTTGATAATGTTTAGAAGGTTAAAATAAGTAAAGTTGTTGACCAACAAAAAAAAAAGGTACATATTTCTCTCTTCAGCTATAATTCATATCTAAAATTTTACTTGAGACCCGAGATGAATCTATGAACTCCTCCAGAAATCCAGTAAAAAAACCATCTCTCCACGATAAATTATTGACTGTTAAAAGTTAAAGCTTGGATGATTTATGAATGATTTAAACGGATAGAGAAATTTGCACTTTCAGTTTCTGTCGTTTGCTTCTGACCTTTCGTGAGGAGAGCGAATCTTATAGCTTAGCATAGTATTTTTTTTGTGGTCTGCGGATAAACACAAAAAAACAATGAATGAAAAGTTTCGGCGTAACAGGGCCTAGTCCCATTATATATACATCAAGTTTGCCGTTAGCCCGTGTTTATATGTATATAGCTTCGAGAGGATGTGTACGTAAACGTACGGAAACGACTCATGATCTTTCAGTGAGTGAGAGATAGACGAAACGAGTGAGCAACTCTTGTAACAAGAATGGGGAAAAATATGGCTAGGGTTTAAGGCCTTTGCGTTGTTCATCGTTAAGACAATGAGATGAGAGCATTTCGAAAGAATCAGGCAAAACATGGATGAAATCAGTGGCGAGGATGATTCCTGAGGCGAACGATTTGACGATGAGGAAGAGAGATTTCTCCGGTTGGAACGCGGAAACTGAACGAGCAAAGAACGGGAGGCAAACGCCAATTAGGCTGGTGGTGAGGATTGAGAAGATTGCTATGAGTTTGAGATCAAATGCTCTGGTTTTGTCCGTACATGTGTTGTCAGACTCGGGCTTGCACTCTTCGTCGGATTCAGACAGAGCGTGGGAAATGGGAGATGGAGAGGATGAGGAGGAAGACGGTAGTGGCCGCAGAGAAAGTGACAGGAGATTTAGCCATGATCTCTTACTTTGTTTTCTGTGGAAGTTTTGAAGTATGGAATAGATAAGATTTTGTCTTCGTCTTATATAAGGGGAATAGACTTGACGACTCTTTTCAATCAAAGAGAGTGTCGACATTACGTACTAACCAGTGTCGACATGTTATCTTACTGGATTATACAACGTCTCGAGTATTTTAGGCCTAGGTCTGTTCTCGGTATATTTCATATAATGTATTAATGTCGTACAGTATATACTTCCCAGCCCCCACTTAATAAAGAAAATCGTGATAGTTAAAAGTTAAAACTAGTACTATGAATTATGAATGATTTAAATGTATTAAGAAATTTGCACTTTCGGTTTCTGTCGTTTGCTTTTGACCTTTTGTGAAGAGCGCGAATCTTATGGGGAGAATGAAGTTGAAGTTGAACTTTTTGTGAATCTAAAGCAGCCAACCTATGGTATATTTTGTTGTCTGCAATAAACACAAAAAATAACGAATTAATGTTTCTGCGTAATTGGGCCTGGTCCATTATACAACAACTTAGCCGGTAGTAAACGTAACAGTACGGAAACGGTTCTTGTAACAAGAATGGGAAAATGTGGCTAGGGTTTAAGGCTTTTGCGTTGTTTCTCTTGTTGGGAAGCTTTGATATTTGTACAATGAATGCGACATTGAAAGTTAAAAGATTTGAGATGAAAAAGAAAAAAATAGATGCTAACGCAGGGAAAAAAAAAATCTAGCCGATGTGAGTTCTAAACCAATAGCGAAGGCCCTCTTCGTGAACAAGGTTTCCCGACATATACTTCGTTTTCTCTTTCTGATTGTGTTTCCCTTCAGTTGGGATTTTTTGTGTGTGTTTGGTTTTATAGTGGGGTTTCTGTGTGCAGCTAGCTTCTTAGATACGTGATTTGTTTTGCATTTTTGTGTTGTGTAGCCATGGACGACATTACAACGATTTGTATGCATGAGCTTGTAAATTTGGTTTAATATGTAAAATCGTTTGCATTATACATTTTGAGTAATTCGAATAAAATTCATCCATATACATGTACACCACAAGTTATAATTATTCGGAGATCGTCATGTGTCTAAACCAATTTTTGGTTTATACGATTAAGCATTGTCATATAGAAATCGATTATATCACTATATCAGATTAAAATAGATAACTATGTTGACCCTTTTTATTAATATTATTATATGAAGAAAATATAATTGAGGCTTACATCTAATTTAAAAAACCATAATCATTCATGGAAGGAGTGAGAGTTTTAGCTTTAGGACACTTGCAATGACATTTGTTCATACGTCCTTTATGGTCCATACATTCTTTGATGAGTACTCCTTCTAAATCTATCATTGAAGGGGAAGGACTAGGAGGGCATTTACCCATATGTCCTTTATGGTTCATGTTGTTGGCTCTTTCTGAATCCATCATCATCGAAGGAGAAGGAGTATGAGCTTTATGCTTAGGACACTTGCAATGACATTTGATTTTATTTCCTTTATTGTCCATACATACTTTGTTGAGTGTTTCTTCTGAAGCTATCATCGAAGGAGTAGGAGATTTATGACATTTGCCTATATCTTTACCTTTTTTATTGACTCCTTCTTCTGAATCTATCATCGAAGGAGAAGGAGTAGGAGGACATTTGTTGACTCCTTCTTTTGCATCTATCATTGAAGGGGAAGGCTTAGGAGGACATTTTCCTACACATTCTTTGCTTTCCCTGGCCTCAATAATTATGCTTTGACCTTCAATATATATTTTAAGAAAAAATAAAACATGTCAAATTTAGTATACTACATATGTTTTCAAAAATTACTGTAGTTAGAAACATTAAATCAAATATTGGAGGTAGCATCGTGACATAGAAGAATCCTCAAAATATTAAATTCATGAATATACTGGAAACATAAAACTAAGCGAAAATCTTCAAAATGGTCGATTTTATCACAAACTACTAAACATAAATTACAATTCCACACAATTTGTATAATTTCTTAAATTATGCAAAATCTTGGAACCACTTCACCATTAAAATGAATTACCAATGAAAAATTCACGTTTACTTACAAGAGAAGAGCAACAAGAAGGAGAGAAGAAAAGCCATCATAAAAGAAAGGTTGCTCATAGCTAAACAATGTTTGTTTAATTGTATGTGAATGCTGCTGGATGAGTTAGGTTTAGTGAGAAATTTAGCTAGTCTTGAGTTCAGTTATATAGGGGATGGAGAAATTTTACATTAAATTTCATATTTTATTTAAAATAGATCTTCATTTTTTATTTTTAATCATGACATTTATTTTAATGATAAAATCCAATATACAGAACCTATTTTTACACAAATAAAATCATGACATTTATGTAATGATCCAATCCAACATACAGAACCTATTTTTCACAAATAAAACTACTACAATAAATATCTTAAAATTGTGCTTTACCTTTTCCATCAGGCCTTTTGGGCATTAATTTATATATGAAACTTTTTTATCTTTAATTTATTTGAAAAAATACTTTAATTTAGTATTATATTTTACCAATACAGAATAGACTTTTTTCCTTTGGTTACAACTTTTTTCTTGTTTAATATAGAGAAGACTTTATTTTCAGTTAGAAGTCTCATAAAACAAAAGTATTATAATATTCTACAGTTTTTAAAACTGTGTTTTACTTTTTTTATATTTTAAAACAGTTTTTAATTTACTATTTTTATGAAAATATACTTGATTTAATAATTTTGAGGAGGCAAAAAACTAAGTAAAGTTGTTGACAAAAACAAAAGAAGACAAAAGTATAATTCTCTCTTCAGCTATAATTCTTTTTCTTTGGAAAAATAAATTTCAGCAATAATTTATATCTAAAATTTTACTCCGAAACACTGAACCCGACATGAATATATGAACTCTTCCAGAAATCCAGTAAAAACCATCCATCCACCAAAAACATTGATCATATTGGAAGTTGGGTTATTTGCATTTACACCTATTTTTGTATAAACATTTTTCATTTTGACATACTTTTTGCTATTGGTGTATTTTTACACACTTCTTCACTATTGTTCACAAATTTTGTGACCAATCTATCTTAACAATTTTGGAGTACATTTTTGTGTCATCCTTTCTTATCTTTGTATCCAAACAAGTCTCAACTAAATTCTCTACAATTCTTACAACCAAACACAATGATTTCCTTATTTGATAATATTAATTTCCTAAAATCTATCTACCTAATTTAAAGCAATATGTTAGATTAAAATATAATTCTCCTTTCACTTTTATTTAATCTTATATTTAATTGTTTAAATTACTATTTAATACATTAAGTTAATAAAATTTTAGATGTTTTTTTAGTATTTGATGTGATTTAAATTTTTATAAACGGATATATATTTTAAAAATTGTTTTAGAATTTTTGTAACCAAACAAGTATATTCGGATATAGATTATTTCACATTTGAATTATTTTAATATGTAATGAATATCTATCTTAACCTTTTTATTAATTACTGTGAGAACACACACATATAACAATTTAACATTTATATTAAAATTCAAATAAACTTGATCTATTTATAATATATTTAAAAGTATTTTTTAAAAAGTTACTCGTGGTGTACCACGAGGTCAAACCTAGTCTATCTTAACATTTTTGAAGTACATTTTTGTGCCATCCTCTCTTATCTTTGTATCCAAACAAGTCTCAACTAAATTCTCTACAATCCTTACAACCAAACACAATTATTTCCTTATTTGATAATATTAATTTCCTAAAATATATCTATCTAATTTAAATCAATATGTTAGATTAAAATATAACTCCTTTCATTTTTATTTAATATTATATTTAATTATTTTAATTACTATTTAATACATAAAGCTAATAAAATTTTAGATTTTTTTCAGCATATAATGTGATTTGAATTTTTATAAACGGATATAGAGCTCGGATTACATTTTTGGAGTACAATAGGGTGTCATTACTTATTGCCAACTTCGGGTTGGGTTTTTAATTAAAATTATAACCGATTCAATTATTCGGATCCTCCTTAAGATTGCCGAATATTTTGAGCCGGTTTTTAATCCATAGCGTACTTATTTAGATCTAATTAATACCCATTGTATCTTAGGAAAAATCTAATTTGCATGCCGAATTTTTAGGGCCGAGTTTGACAAAAAGAATTGATAACCCAAATTATGTAATCACATCCTCTTAATCACATCCCTATAATATAACAACTAATTCAAGATGAATACATCTTAGGAAATATCTAATTTGCGTTTAATAATCGATTACATATTTGGTAAGATCTTATTAGCTTTAAATGTACACTATTAATCCAATAATATCAATTGAAAATCATAATAAGAATATGTCAGATCATTTATTCCTAATTCATAACTAACAAATCGTAAAATGTATATTCTCAACTTGTGAAACAAGAGTTTTTACTTACAACTGTTAACAGTATATATATCAACAAAATAATAGACCCGTGGTGTACCACGGGGTAAAACCTAGTTTGCCCTCAAAAACTAAGCAAGCTAACTAATAAAGATATTTTTTTTGGCTGTGTCGACCTCTCTCTCTTTATCTCTTTATTTTTTTTTGTTGTTTTTACTTTAGTTAGTTATTATCAAAAAAATTATCTATTTATTTTTATACAATAAATTATTATTTTATTTTTGCTATATTTTAAGATGCATTTTGCTATATGTTAAATGAATTATTGTATTAGACATTATCCATTTGTAGTTGAACATTTGTTCACTGTTATGTGGATGATAAATTATGGATACTTACTAAAATACAAAAAAAAACATATCAAATCAATTTGTGGCTTGTCATAAATAAATATTAAACAAACAATTATTCAAAGTAAACGGTGAATTGACAAGTTTATGTGGATTCAACATCAATGTTTTAGGTTTAGGGTTTAGATGTTAGGTTTTAGGATTTAGGATTTAGGGCTTAGATTTAGGGTTTATGGTACAACGACAAATCAATCCATATGTTCGTGGTCATGTAGATACCAATAGAATATGTGGGTAATAGTAACACATGTTTTTAAATCGGAAACATTGAAGCTTATACAAGAAACATATTACCCGAACCCTATACACAAACATTGAATCCACGGAAGACCTAAATCTTTAAGCCTAACACACTTAATACTAGACACAAAATGTGAAAGCCTAACCATGTATCTTAAAAAGTGAACATTAATGCACTAACTCCACATGGATTTAAAGTTACTATCCACATGTGTAACTTGTATCCATGAATTGTAATAGTATCCACATGACCATGGTTATATGGATTTGATGATGTCGTTGTAACTTGTATCCATGAATTGTAATAGTATCCACATGTAATAGTATCTATATGACCATGTGTAACTTGTATCCAAAAATTGTAATAGTATCCACATCAAGCATAAACACATCTTATAGAATCAAACAAGAGTTTCAAACGGTGTCTATATGGATACATATTTATTGATAAATTTTTTAGATAGAAAAATGTGCTAGAATACAATTTTTTAGATAGAAAATTTAGTTCAATAAAATTTTCAATTCCAAAATTATTTACTTAATTTAGTTTGGACTTAAAAATTGTTGATTTGGCTATGAGCACCATTTAATTATATTTGATTTAGATTGAACTTATAAATTACTCTAGTTTTTGTGGAAACAAAAAATTGAAATATGCAAACAATGTTTATTTACAAGTTACACCTAAAATATATATTAATTAAAATGAAAAACAAATGTTAAAGAAAGGAATACCAAGAAAAAAGAGAGAGAGAGAGAGAGAGAGAGAGAAAGAAAAATGAGAAAGAAAGAGAAAAAATAAAGATGAATTGAATAATTGGAGAATTTGTGAATTTAACATTTGTTTTTCTTGTTCCTTCTCATTATATTGTAAGAGAGAAAAAGAGAAAAAATATTGTATATTGATAAAAAGAAAGAAAAGAGAGTGGGTGTGAGTGCAAATATTCCTTGGAAGTTTTAGATTTTTGAAGATCTATCAAATTCAAGATTTGGATGCATGCCTTCACTTAGGGGGGGGGGTATTGAAGAGATTTTGGAAATTTTAGATTTTGAGAGATTTAAGTGAGTTTTTAGATTATTTGGTAGAATTGTCTATTTTTTATTTTTAAGAAAAAAAAGAAAATTAGCTTGTGATTTGATGAGATTTATTTTGGTAAGATGATTCTGAGAGATTTGTAGGAAAAAAAAGTTGGGTTTATTCACATCATCGATCTCTTTATCAAAGCACAAAACAAAACACTATCATTGCCATGTAAAAAATGGTGGAATATCACAGGAATCTCTATTGTTAGTTAATGCTATGATCTGAATATGATCAAATGACAAAGTTTCAATTTCAAAGGCATATATAAGTTGAGTTCCTTTGAAGAGACTTTGGTAGACAACTAAACATACAAGTTGAGTTCCTTTCAGCATCTTCTTTGAATTTCTAATTTGTGATTCATGATGGAAGAGATTTACTATACATCTTGAAGACTATATTGTATAATGGTAGCAAGCAAAGTCTAAGTAATCAAAGGCTTCTCTATATATTGAACACAGATTTGAGAGGATTTTGTGAGATTTTAGAAATTTTAGATTTTGAGAGATTTAAGTGAGTTTTTAGATTATTTGGTAGAATTGTCTATTTTTTATTTTTAAGAAAAAAAAAAGAAAATTAGCTTGTGATTTGATGAGATTTATTTTGGTAGATGATTCTGAGAGATTTGTAGAAAAAAAAAAGTTGGGTTTATTCATATCATCGATCCCTTTATCAAAGCACAAAACAAAACACTATCATTGTCATGTAAAAAATGGTGGAATATCACATGAATATCTATTGTTAGTTAATGTTATGATCTAATATGATCAAATGACAAAGTTTCAATTTCAAAGGCATATATAAGTTGAGTTCCTTTGAAAAGACTTTGGTAGACAACTAAACATACAAGTTGACTTCCTTTCAGCATCTTCTTTGAATTTCTAATTTGTGATTCATGATGGAAGAGATTTACTATACATCTTGAAGACTATTTTGTATAATGGTAGCAAGCAAAGTCTGAGTAATCAAAGGCTTCTCTATATATGAAATTAGGAGAGTTTGTCAAACATATTTGCAGGTCAACTAAAGTACATGCCCTTCTCTTAACAACAAAAACTAGACTACTTTTTCTTTTTTTATACACATTTTTGTTTCAGGGAACGGAAATGCTAGTGCATCACTACTTCAATGTGTTTCTCTTAACAACAAAAAGATGAACAAATCAATTTCTAATATAGAATTTATCAAAGCTTATCATCTGCAATTTAAATTTGATCCAAAAAAAATCATCAGCAGTTTTATTTCTATGAAGTCGAGAATATGACGACTAAGAAGATTTTTTAAATCTGGGTTTAATCCAACATTGAAAGGAAATTCCTTACATTGAACCTGTTTTTGAGAGATTGAAGAACAATATGAAAAGAAGATTATTCTATCTTTTTTGACGATAAGAAAAAATATAACTAGGAGTCTGGGTCNGGGTTTTTTTTTTTTTTTTTTTTTTTAAGAATCCTTCGAAATAACACCTCTAGAGATGAGATTTGTTCATTACAGTTTTTTTAAGTAAAAAGGTATCCAAAATTTCTCAAAATCAGTTTTTAGTAATTTTTGAAAAGAAAGTGTTAAGTTTGAATAACAGTGGATTTGATATGACTTTTATAAATTCTTGATTGAATAACAAGAGATTGTGAGTTATTTTGAATGATTTTGTTAAAATGTCAAGTTCAATAACATGAGATTTGAGAAGGGATTTAACAAACACAAGTTGAATAACACATGATTTTAAAAGAAACTCAAAATCTTTTAAAATCCATGTTTCAATACCCCCTCTTAAAATTTAACATGTCTAAATCCATAGACGACTAAGAACAAGGATTCTATCGGCTCAATATAATTGCACCTCATATAGTTAACAAATGGTTTATAATGAAATTACTTAAATGAGACATTTATTCTTTCAAAACAGCTGATTTTATTAGAAAAGTTGTCGATGGATACAAAGTGCTTAATAACTCATTGATAGTCGATTATAACAATGAAGATTTAAACATAATTTAATTTGGGAAGTTGGGTACATTTTGGCCTGGTTTACGACACGCACATTTATCATTTATGCAACATGCCCTACGATAATCAGAGCATAACATGCTTCCACACTCGAGGTATGTATCGCATATTCCTCCATGATTCACATCGATGGTTTTTGTATTCATCGCTGGTAATGATAGACACTTGCAAGTTCCATTGTCGCAGTATCC
>NC_025698.1:16729912-16782570 GCF_000633955.1 Camelina sativa
GTTTTTTTAAGTAAAAAGGTATCCAAAATTTCTCAAAATCAGTTTTTAGTAATTTTTGAAAAGAAAGTGTTAAGTTTGAATAACAGTGGATTTGATATGACTTTTATAAATTCTTGATTGAATAACAAGAGATTGTGAGTTATTTTGAATGATTTTGTTAAAATGTCAAGTTCAATAACATGAGATTTGAGAAGGGATTTAACAAACACAAGTTGAATAACACATGATTTTAAAAGAAACTCAAAATCTTTTAAAATCCATGTTTCAATACCCCCTCTTAAAATTTAACATGTCTAAATCCATAGACGACTAAGAACAAGGATTCTATCGGCTCAATATAATTGCACCTCATATAGTTAACAAATGGTTTATAATGAAATTACTTAAATGAGACATTTATTCTTTCAAAACAGCTGATTTTATTAGAAAAGTTGTCGATGGATACAAAGTGCTTAATAACTCATTGATAGTCGATTATAACAATGAAGATTTAAACATAATTTAATTTGGGAAGTTGGGTACATTTTGGCCTGGTTTACGACACGCACATTTATCATTTATGCAACATGCCCTACGATAATCAGAGCATAACATGCTTCCACACTCGAGGTATGTATCGCATATTCCTCCATGATTCACATCGATGGTTTTTGTATTCATCGCTGGTAATGATAGACACTTGCAAGTTCCATTGTCGCAGTATCCTAATACTGGGCCTCTCTGACAAGATTGTAAGCCGTGACACTCAGAGTTTACGTCGCATCGCTTGGCCATTGCAAGATCTTCTCCTGCATAATCATATGAATAATGTGTCAGTTCAAACAGTAAAACAAATTAGACTTCTCTTTCAGACGAAAAACTTATATATGTTCCCACATAAACCTTAAGATGCATCTAAAACATATAGATTTCAATCGCATAAAATTTTATTTCTCCAAGTTTCTTTTTATAGTATAGTTATATGTTATTTTACTAAGTAAAGTGAGAAATGAAAAATATAATACTTACGGAAGACAACGAAAAGAAGAGTAACAAATAAAAACAGCTTCAACGAGACATTCTTCATTTTTTAAGTATATGTATTTTTTTTCTCTTTGCTTTCAATGGTGAAACTAAGCTATTCTTTATCTCTATTTATATATAGTGCCATTTAGCAATAAAAGCTAATATATAATTAGAGATTTCTTTCTCTATTTACGATGTCCACCTTAGAAAATATTATCTTTTACAATAAATTATAGTAAATATTCATTTAGTGTATACATTTACGTTACTTATAATTAATAAAAAAATATTTAAATAAAAATGAATTAAGTAAAATAAATAAAACTTTAATTAGTAAAAAAAATACTATGAAATTTTTATTAATGATAATAATGGAATTCAACTTTTAACAGAAAATAAAATTATCATACTTGAAATTTTTGAATGTGTTAATGAATTTTTGAATGAAAGTAAAATTTAAATGCATGTTAGAGTAAAAAAATGTAACTGTAATTAGAAAAAGGTACTTTACATTTCAGATTTTTTCTAAAAAGTATTGTATTATTTTGATTGTGACATTTAGTTGATGATCCAATATAAAAAATCTATTTTTCACAAAAACTACTACGATAAATCTACGGGAGTGTATTCAACTTTACATTTTAGGTGATTTGTGTTTTCATAATATTTTAAATGATTTTGATGATTTTAGGGAAATTGATATGATTTTTTTTAAAAAAAAATTCAAATCCCCACCTAAAACCATGAGATTTGGATTTCTGAATTTCTAACTAAACAAATCCTCTCAACTCCTCAAAAATCCCAAAAAATCATTAAAATCTAAATACACAAACTGTTTTGAATATTAGTGGATTTTAAAGTAAATTTTTAAATCATCACTTCAATAACAGTGGATTTTAAAATATATGATTGAATAACATAGTATTTGTAAATTTACACAAATCACCTAAAATGTCAAGTTGATTACATGAACTACTACAATAAATCTAATATATATTTTAAATTGTGCTTCTCTTTTTCATTAGGCCTTTTAGGGTTATGTTATTTAAGAACCATTTTTATTACTAATTTAATTTTATTTAAATTTCAGCTTTTATCTAGAAAATATTTTATAATTTTAAACTATGACATTTATGATTTATTTAATGATCCAAGTTATGTAATCTATTTTCACTTACTGTAATAAATCTACCACTTTTTAAAATTGTGCTTTACCTTTTTCATTAGGCCTTTTGGGATTATTTTATTTGAGAAACATTTTTTTTTTTAATTATTTGAAGAAAAAAATTAGTAGATTTTGTCTATATTTTTATTTTGATGACACTTAATATTTTGATGACATTAGGCATCGATGCAATACAGGGAGAATATTTATCACAAATAAAATTACTAGAATAAATCTTTAGCTGTTTAATATTGTGCTTTACCTTTTTTCCATTAGACGTATAGGCTGTTACTATATCTAAGAAACAGTTCTATTTTTACTTCATTATACTTTAAAATAATAAATTTTATCATTATAGAACAGACTTTTCTTTCTTCAATTATAATCTATTTTGTCTAATATAGCTCAGACTATAATTTTAGTTATGACAGTCAAGATATGGAGTCTATCTTCCACAAATATATTTATTATAATTATAGAAACTGTATTTTAGCCTATCTGTATTTTTAAAATAGTCTTTATATAATTCATATAAAATAAAATATATAATTTAAATATAGATTGGAATATATATATATATATATGGATCAAAATTATTGATTTGTCTGGCAAGTTTTAAAAGAAAGGGATTCTAGAGCATATATGTGTCCAATAATTTTTTTTATTTTCAAGCATATATCGTAGGCTTTAAATATATATAAAATATGAAAATATGCAAGCATATTCGATCATATAACTTCACGTCTATTTGATTTTGATATTTCTAAAGCCTAGCTACGATATAACTTATGTCAGTTGCATCGACATGTGACCAGTACAATTTAAATTAGTATATGTATGTTGTTGATTTACACTTCGTCTATACGATTAATTCTCGTTATATATTTCAATATTTAATATCTCGGATTCAAAAATTTTACAATAGTAAATAATCTATTTACGTTTAAGGATGGTGGAGATGCTAGATCTCTTTATCGAACGATTAAATACCACCACTTGATTTATTAAAATATTAGTAATTTACTCATAGTTTCATATTAATATAACATCCTAGATTCATTTTACGTTTTGATTCTGTTTATAACTATGGTATTCTAAACGTACGGAATTTACTTAAAAGTTAAAACGTATGTAATATTAGTATCATTGTTATGTCGCTATTCAAATTCAACTCCCCATCCGCATAACTTAGATAAGATAGTTTTATTTACATTTATTAGCTATTACACAAGATATATGTGCCCATTATTTGGTGTGCAAAAGATAGAAAAAAAGTCAATACATCTATTTGTAAGCTCCACTCTTTAACTTAAACGTCATTAAGCCCACTTGGCCATGACGGACATGCCACCAGCACCAAGCAAAACGGCGGCATATGACTTTAGTTGAAGCTTGATGCTCCTCTGCATTTTTTTACCCATAAAATCGGCAGCTAAAAGGTCAACTAAAGCCATGTAGATGAGTAATCCAGCCGAGGAAGCGTTGAGCAACCCAACTGTTATAAGCGAGTCAGGGCTATTCTCTTTGTATGTTTTAGATATTGCCATCCCTAGAGCCACTCCAAAAGGCGTTGTCACCGCGAAAAAGAATGCCATCACCGCTTTTTTAACCCACCCGTACTCCGCCTACATATATATGTACTATCAAGTTCTCATCATATGATTTCCATATCAATTCTTTCAAAAGCAAAACTATTTGTAAAGAAATGAAACCAGAATTGATAGGAGTAAAAGGAAAGGAGCAATTCACCTGGAGGATACAACCACCGAGACCCATGCCTTCGAACATTTGGTGGAAGCAAAGAGCAGCAACGAGACCTTTGATGGTGCAAGTATTGTTAGTGGCTCCTACTGATAGTCCTATCACTATCGAGTGCACCACTATTCCTAGCTCCAATACCTGTTCCATTTTATTCATTTTAGTTACTCACCTATCAAATCGTAATTAGTTTAGATGGTTGTCAATAAAAAAAGGATGAATCATATATAATTAGTGGAATAAATTGAAACAAAAACTGACATATATAGCCTTCCTATGTGAATCATCAATTTCAATCACATGTAGAACCAAGTTATAAAACTTTCACTTTTACCACAAGTTTTTGAAATTAAAATCAAGTTTAGAGTTAATTATATAAAGTTTGAAAAAAAAAAAAAAAGAGCGAGATCGGTGAAGGAGTACTAACGATTGCAATCACACGATACCGTAGAAGCTGTAAATAAGTCCCAAGTTCCTTATCAGTCTCTCCATGACTATGACCATGACCATGGCCATGGCCATGATGAGATGTCACTTGCCCCATCTCTTGGTCAGGAGTTTCAGCTGATGCCACGTCAGCACGTAGATCTTTCCTTCCTGACTTGGTGAAGACGCTGGTGGTAATAGAGTCAACCATGAGTGTGAACACGGCGGAGATCATGGCAACAAATCCGGTGAAAGGAAACTTGTGCCAGGGGTTATCGTTAAGACAAGGAGATGAAAGCATGTCGAAAGAGTCAGGTAAGACGTGCATGAAACCAGTAGAGAGGATGATTCCGGAGGCGAAAGATTTGACGATGAGGAAGTGAGATTTCTCCGGTTGGAAAGCCGGAACTGACCGGNTGCAAGTATTGTTAGTGGCTCCTACTGATAGTCCTATCACTATCGAGTGCACCACTATTCCTAGCTCCAATACCTGTTCCATTTTATTCATTTTAGTTACTCACCTATCAAATCGTAATTAGTTTAGATGGTTGTCAATAAAAAAAGGATGAATCATATATAATTAGTGGAATAAATTGAAACAAAAACTGACATATATAGCCTTCCTATGTGAATCATCAATTTCAATCACATGTAGAACCAAGTTATAAAACTTTCACTTTTACCACAAGTTTTTGAAATTAAAATCAAGTTTAGAGTTAATTATATAAAGTTTGAAAAAAAAAAAAAAAGAGCGAGATCGGTGAAGGAGTACTAACGATTGCAATCACACGATACCGTAGAAGCTGTAAATAAGTCCCAAGTTCCTTATCAGTCTCTCCATGACTATGACCATGACCATGGCCATGGCCATGATGAGATGTCACTTGCCCCATCTCTTGGTCAGGAGTTTCAGCTGATGCCACGTCAGCACGTAGATCTTTCCTTCCTGACTTGGTGAAGACGCTGGTGGTAATAGAGTCAACCATGAGTGTGAACACGGCGGAGATCATGGCAACAAATCCGGTGAATGGAAACTTGTGCCAGGGGTTATCGTTAAGACAAGGAGATGAAAGCATGTCGAAAGAGTCAGGTAAGACGTGCATGAAACCAGTAGAGAGGATGATTCCGGAGGCGAAAGATTTGACGATGAGGAAGTGAGATTTCTCCGGTTGGAAAGCCGGAACTGACCGGGCAAAGAACGGGAGGCAAACACCGATTAGACTGGTGATGAGGATTGAGAAGATTGATATGAGTTTGAGATCTAATGCTTTGTTTTTGTTGATACATGTGCTGTTGGATTCGGATTCGCAAACTTTGGCAGATTGAGAGAGAGCTCCGGGGAAATGGGAGATGGAGAGGAGGAGAAAGATAGCGACGGCGGCATAGATATTGACAGGAGAGTTAGTCATCATTCTCATTGTTTCTTATGGAGTTGTTTTGAGTTTGGTACAAAGTATACTTTGTCTTAATCTTCTTATAAGAGAAGACTAAGCCTTGATCTCAATCAAAGTAAGTGTCGACATTACTAATAAATGTCAACATGTATTGTTAAGAAAATACTGAAATACACAACCAATTCCAATTAACTTATTCTAGCCAAGGGGCAAGAGGCATGTTCTGGACACACACCTAATTTATTTTAATAGGTGCTCACTTACAGAAATTAAATAAATCATACTAGTTACGTAGTTCTTGGATAAAGGATAAAGATATACAATTTCATAATGTTCATATAATTTTTTGATTTAAATAAAAATAAATTGCAACTATAGGTGCTGTCTCGTGTTGTATACGGAAGTAATAAATGGAAAGTATTCAGAGAAGTGTGATATTATTGTACAGAGATGGTGGTATATATATAAGTCAATTTTCTTGACACTTGTTCAAAACTTATATAAATATATGTTTATTAATTATTACTAACATGTTGAAAAGATTTACATATCATCATATATGTTACCCACGTTATACAAATATAAGCAGATTTGTTGTTACCCCGATTCAGATACATATGATATGATAATGAACTAATAAAATTACAAATTTAATAACACAACTTATAAAATATTTGAATAGTACAAAATGTTTAGTCAAAAAATGTACGGTTTTTTTTTTCTTTCGAAAAACAATGTTACATAATAAGTCAACAAACATCGGATTTATATTTACATGATAGTATTGATACATTTGTATAGTTTTAGGATGATGATATGACCTTTTGATAATTTTTTACTTACAGTATTAATCTATGTAGTTTTTGGATATTTAATTACATGTCGGCTTTACACATTTTTTATATGAAGAATGATGTTTATATATGGGTTCTTTTTAATCATTGTACTATTTAATGTACATAAGGATAAGCAAGCCACACTCCATAGTCCATATGTACGTTGTGTACGTTTCTTTTTCAAGTACATGACCTGATAGGCTGATACAATAATGAAAAACAATTGTAGAGTATCTTTCGTTAAAAAAATTATAAACCCTATGTTGACTTCTAACTTTTATAAGTTGCTAATCCATATGGAGGAGGAATGTTTAAATAAATAATCATTGATGTGATTGTCATTGAAGCAACTAATTAAAGCTATAAGCAAATTGATGACGGTTAATGGTTTTCTGGTTTTAAATAGTTCTTGAAGGATGATCAATTAGAGGTTTTGAGCTTAGCTTGATGAGAAACCATGCACTTAAGACTCGTACGGGTAATGACAGACTTGTGAAGTTTGTGTAACCAACAATATTCTATAAAATCTCAAACTTAAAAGACAAAACAAAAATAGTAATTAGGTGAATATGTTTTTTCATTTTTTTTTTTTGGAATCGAACAACAAAATAAATTTTAGTGATGTAGACCTTGGGGATCAGAAGCCCATTGTTGACATACGGTTCGTTGACTTCATGATTTCGTAAGAACGTACTTCGCTGACTTTACTTCTACTTACTGTTCATAAACATCACTCTAGAATACGACATCCTTTTAATCAAAGTTATTAGTCGTGTTCATTTCGAAGCCGTGCAACCACCGTAAATAAAACAATCAATTATCCAAAAAAAAACCATCTGATTCGTTGCAACGACGATCTAGAAATACATAGTATATTCGAAATATGTTATGATTGGTATATGGATGGGTGATGGGTCGTTCTAAAGTTTATGTTGAAACGGTATATGATTGGTCCAGTGGCTTTGCATAAAATTTTAATACTAGCTAACCTAGTTTTAGAAACGTACATTACACAAACACATGCCTTACATATATTGGAGCTTGGTCTTTTGGGCGTTTGAGTCAAAACTTAAAACGTATATGAAGAATAAATTTTAAACTATCATATCTCAATATCCAATAATGCCGGAGTCGTTAAAAGTCAATGGAAGTATTGGGGTGATAAGATGAGATATACTCCGTATATATGGTTCTTGTGACTATAATATATCTAGAAGATGAGTCATATAAGCTATGAGTTCAAAAAAAAAAAAAAAAAACTATACATCACAACCGCAAACTTGGAAATAAAAAGCCGATATAACCTTGGGTTGTTTGAAAAGGCACCATCAACCAAACCGATAAGACAATTGTGAAAATGATTCTCCATCTTTGTTTTTGATTGAGAGATAAAATTTTGATAGTTTTATATAAAAAAAAAATTAGATGGGTCTTTTAGAAAAGTGCATGCATTAGAATTTCTATTTGGTTTACTTTCTATTATTAGTTTTTTTTTAACATCTAATTTTTATAAATTTTGTTCGAAAGTATACAAAGAGTATACCAGCCATTGAGGTGGTATTGTAAATAATTGGTACATTGAAGTAAGAAAAGACACATGCTTCGAGAGTTTATCAGCTCCAGAGTTCTTCTCACGGTTAACATGTTCTAATGAAGAAGATGGGAGTTTGTTCATCCAGAATCGAATGTCGTAGAGAAGTGAACCTAATTTGTGATGTTCTCTCGCCTTGTTAATCAGATTGGTTAATTCCAAATTGTCTCCTTCAAACCAAACATGTCGAAATCCTAGTGTCCATATCACCTGAAGAACATGAAGGAAACCTAGAGCTTATGCTTGAAGGGCTGAATAAGAAGCTGGTAGTTTTGTGCAACCTGATAAAATCATTCTACCATAATGATCTCGAAGTAACCAGCCTGTACTAGTAAATGTTCGTCCCTGTACAAATCCACTATCAAAGTTACATTTAAGCCAGCCTTCAGGTGGAGGATCCCATTGGTTGCTTCGACTGTGATTTCGATGTCCATTGGTGTTGTCACATGTATGTTCCTGTTGAAACTGGTTTATTTCTAGCCATTCAGTGACTTCTTGAAAACCTTTTTGCACTTCTCTATTTGGATTGCGATTGATCTTTCGGAATAGGACGTCATTTCTTGATTTCCATATTCGCCACAACATCCATAATGGTAATAATCTGTGTTCAAGGGAAGTTGACTCATTCTTCTGAAGGTTAATCAATAACTGGATATTACCTTGAGATCATCAATGAATCCATGATGTTGTCCATCATAATTGGTGACACCACGCCAAATCGCTTGAGTATGTATACACTTGAACAATAAGTGGTTTATTGTTTTTTCCTCCAGACAACATCTTTGACAAATTGGGTCGGCTTGTATGTTCCTTGTTCTTAGTCTTGAGGTTGTAGAGATAGCACCGGATAAGCATTGCCATAAGAAGTGTTTAATTTTTGGGGCAATGTTGAGTTTCCATACTTCTTGTTTTCACTTGATCGAGCCATGAGGGGGTTGTATCATATCTTCTGCCTCTATATGAACATGTGTTGCAACCCAATAGCCTGAACGGACTGAATAGAAAGCATCTTGAGAGTAGACCCATTCATAAGTATTGGTATCAGCATGCTGTGAGAGATAGAGTTCCTTTGCTAATTGTTGATCTTCTGGGTTAAGAACACCTTCAAACACCACTGGGTCCCATTCTCTTTAATTTGGTAACCAAAGATCTGAAACAGTCATTCCGATATCTAGAACTGGTCCACTTGCTGGGCGTGGGGGAAGGGTTGGTAACCAAGGATCTGTCCATATACCAGTTGTTTTACCATCACCAATACGAACCCGTAGACCATTTTGAAGAAGTATTTTACCTTCTTGTATTGATCTCCATCCATAAGAAGCATGTTTGCCATTTTGAGATTTCAAGTATGACGTTTGGGGATAGTATAGGCCTTTGTATATCCGGGCAAGTAGACTGAAAGGGTTAACAAGGATTCTCCAAGCTTGCTTTGCAAGTAGAGCTAGGTTAAACTTGTGGAGATCTTTGAACCCAAGTCCTCCTTCTTTTTTGTAGGGATAGCCATTCTATCCCAAGCAACCTAAGGTATTTTCCGTTTACCATTTTCTATTCCCCACCAAAATGAGGACACCACACTGACAATTTCATCATAGATTGTAGCTGGTAGGAGAAAGCAATTCATCGAGTAGACAGGAAGGGCGATGACTATAGACTTTATTAAAATTTCTTTCCCGCGGGAGAAAGATATTTGTGAGACCACCCTTTTGCACGCTCCTTCACTCTCTGGACTATATATTCAAACAATTCCACTTTTTTTCTTCCAAACTGTTCTGGAAGGTCAAGATATTTTCCTCCTCCGCCAATGTCATCAATCCCCAAGAGTCTTTGTAATCTGCGGCTCTTGTGTTCTGGTATTTTCATTCCAAAAATTACAAATGATTTGGAATAAGTGATTTTCTAACTTGATGCATCTTCATATCGCTGGAAAATGGAAGCTAAAGTCTCACAATTGGAAGATGTAGATCTATAGAAAAACAGTGAGTTGTCAGCAAAAAAAAAGATGTGAAATTGACGGGCATGTTTGTGTAATCTTCGTTCCTTGAATCAGTCGCGATCTCTCTACTTCCTTCAACATATGGCCTAAAACCGCGAGTTGGTTGAATCTTGCCGTATGGTGAGCCGTTAATTAAGACTTCATATGATACAGAAGTGACACATTCCATTGTCCACTTTACCCATTTAGGTTCAAAACCTAATTGAAGCATCACTCATTCCAGATAATTTTGTAACTCACTGTACAAAGACTGATTTTGTAACTCACTGTAGAGAGACTGATTGGGCGATAATCTGACATATGCTTTGGATCCTCTATCTTCAAAATGAGACAAAGTTGAGTCTGATTTAGTCTCTGGTCGATTTCCCCTGTTTCAAAAAAATGTCATACCATACAACATACATCTGATCCAATTGTGTCCCAAAACTGATGATTAAAGGTTGCTGCAAAACCATCGAAGCATGGTGCTCGATCTGCTCCAATAGAGAAAACCGCATCACGTATTTCTGTATCAGTGACTGGGAGGATTAGTTCTCTACTCATTTCATCTGTGACCTTGCTATCAAAACCGGTTAAGATCTCCTCAAAATCTGAATATTGGTTTGTGGTAAAGAGGTTTGCAAAGTATCCTTTTGCTACTTTACCAATAGCTTCATCTCTAAAGTGTTCCACACCATGATCATTGAGTATAGATTTGATCTGATTCCTTGCTTTTCGGGTTTTTGTAGTGGCGTGGAAGTATTTTGTGTTCCTATCTCCCAGATGAAGCCATCTGTTTCTGCTTTTGAACATTCCAATATGTTTCTTCATCCTGATAGCTTTATTAAGATCAGATTTGAGTTGACGTACCGTTGAAGAAAGTATCAAGTGATTCCTTGCAGCTACATCAATACGGTATTTCAGACTGTGGATTTGTTCAGCTGAATTTGCTTTCGAACGTCTCTTCCAATTTGCTAATTCTCGTCGGCATACTCGTAGTTTATCATGAATACTGCTATTATCCTCTAGTCGACCCTTCTGCCAGCTATTCTGAACAGCTTCAATAAAACCATCGGATTGTATATAACATTTGTCAAAGCGGAACCGTCCACGTTTAACACAAACCTCTTCTGCTACATCAATTATTACCGGAGCATGATCAGATCCTGCTATTGGTAAAAATTCTGACTTCGAGGCTGGATACATTATTTTCCAATCTGAGTTGATGAAGACGCTGTCTAAACAGCACTCAATTGTTTCCTTTTGTCGCTTTCCAACCCAAGTAAATGGATTCCCATCAAAAACCATGTCTTGCATATTGCAGCAATTTACCATATCTTGAAAGTTTCGAAGACTTGAATTACTACTTAGTTTGCCACCTCTTTTCTTTGAACCTTGAAGAATCTCATTAAAGTCACCGCACATCAACCATGGTCATGTTCGATTAACTGAAAGTCTTTGAAGTTTTTCCCAAAGGTGGTGTCGTTCACTGGGAAGAGGGTGCCCATAGACGCAAGACAAGTAGAAACTGAAATTTTTATATTCAACATAGAGATCTACAAGTCTTACATCTTGGGAAATTACTTGAACAGAGACATGATTTTTCCACAAAACAGCTAGACCCCCACTTAAGCCCCTTGGTGATACAATACACATATTTTGAAACCCCAAACTAACACCTTGATCACGTACATAATTGTCTTGCTGTTTTGTTTCCACTAGGAACACGTTGCATCTCCTCTAGGCGTCGAACTGTCAAGGATGTTCCCAGACCTTGACAGTTCCAAAAGCCAACTCTCATGGAAACTTTGGTGGAACAGGCCCCACCGCGGCTCTATCTTCAGAAGTTGTACTCATCACATCATCCAAGTCATCCTCTGTCTTTAGTTTCAGCTTAGTTTGGTCATCCAGTTTTCTTTTACGAGAACTGCTTACTTCATCAGTTGAGGCTTGTTTCTGTTTGCAAAATTCTCTCGACAACAGCTCTGTGGGATTTAGTTCTCCTCCTGTATCATTAGCAAAAAAAGGAACAAGGTAAAATATATTTTCCTCACCATTTATTCCTTCACCAATGGCAGTGTTGGGAGAGTCATCTGAAGAGATGTTAGCTAAAGCATCATGATTCTGATCAATATCAGAGAGCTCATCAGTAGCATCAGGTCCCTCAAGAATCTCTTCAATTGGCACCTCCTCTGGATCCTCCTCTTCTATAGGATTTCCTTCTTCATCAAGTTCCTGAATGTGTACTCATGGGTTCCCAGGATAGTTGTCATCTCCATCATCATCATCATCACCGTCAGAAGCATTTTGTCCGCCATTCTGGATAAGGCAGCGTCCAGAGTCATGAGTCATCATGCCACACACATCGCAGAAACCTCTCAAACGTTCGTAAAAGAAACTCATAACCGTGTTTACTCCTGGGGCGAACTGGTAGTTACGTTGAAAGCGAAGTGGTTGATCCACATTCCAGTTGATTCGTAGTCGCATTAATTGGACCCTCGTAGTTGTAGTTTCATCAAAGTCCACCTCCATCTTCTCCCCTAAGGATTTGGCGATGTTGTCGATGACGCCCACATTCAGATATTGCAAAGGTATTCCCCGAATTTGAATCCAAAACGGAATGAAATTGAGGGAATTGGGATCCATATCAGGGGTCCATCATTGTAGAACAAGCATTCTTTCCGCAAAAGACCACGGACCACGGCGAAGGACAGTCTCCAAAGATTCGTCTGACGGAAAGATGAATTGGAACCTTCTTTGTTCAACAATTCTTCCACGGACAAAGCCAACTAAACCCCAAGAGCGGGAAAGAGCCGCGATGGTTTGGCGGAGGTTTTGTTTCCGGAGCATTAGTGGTCTTCCCATCAGACAAAAGCGGTTATCATTTTCTGCTTATTGGACCACCGCTTGGGGGAGAGCAATTGGGGCATCATCGATTCCCAGAGTGATGTTTTGTATCGCTCGACGGATATTATCAGCCATGATATAGAGAGAGCAAAATTTGATTGTGGGAGATATTGAGAGTTGCAGATTTGGAGTGATGAAGAGCGAAACCCCAAACCTGTTCTTTAAATAGGACTGGATATATCTCTGTACAACTATTTTAATATTATTTTTTAATTTAACTTTGACCAAAACTAAAAAGATTTAAATATAGTATTCACCTTATACGGGCATTTTTTTAATAATAATTACAAAATTAAATAAAAACTTCAAAAATATTGATTATGACTTGATAATGCTAAATCACAAGTTTGTATTATGCATCAGTGCACAAAATTTAATTATATACTAGAATTTACCCCGCGGTACACCGCGTAGCTATATTTTTTTTAGTAAAGAAAAATGTAATTTGATTAGTAGATTAACTATATATATGACTAATGTTATGCATATTTTAAATGTATATCCCTTATTATTTATACATTAGTTAATTTACAATTTCTATATTTGAGGTTTCTCAATATACCCCGAGATATTTGTTTACATAATCGTAATTTAATTAATTTAATAGGATCTGACTAATATTGTAATGTTGTTAACAAAATAATAAATGAAATTTTAACCCATGTTCTAGCATTTTATTAATAATATTTTCAATTTATACTAATGTTACTATAGCCCGTTTTGAAATATAACCCTATTTTATGAGATTTTTAACTTTTATAAGTCCAAACTTTCTTAATATTTCAATTTTTATTAAGTTTAAAAATATAAATAATCATATTTTTTAAAACGGTGTTAAAATATGAATAAGGTAAACCAAGTGAAAGATAGAAAATATTATATGGGAATTCTGATAAAATAATATTACTGTAAAAATGATATAAATGTTAAAAAAAATTCTTGAAAAGAACATTATACCGATGGATTTCATAGAACTCAGTTTTAGATAATTCTTTTAAGGCACATGACTTCCAATTAACCAATCTAATTTTTGTTTGAGTCAAACTTTGTGAAACAACCCGTTTTTTTTTTTAATAAATACAAAATATAATTAAGCATCTCAGACTACTTAACTAAACAAACCCAAACCACAACTCATTATTAAACCAGCAACAAACATCATGCATAGCGGAAACATACTAATAATACCAAACCAATATATCATTATTACAATAACAATCCTAGCCATTCTATCCAACAACCTAACATGACTCTAACCAAGGTTCCAACAACAAAACCATACATAACCAACATCACACAAACGAGACCCTAGATCATCCTCCTCCTCATCGCATTGATTTCACGTTCACACTTTGCCTTTACCTGCACCGCAAACACAAATTGAGATGCATGAGTATTTAATAAACACTCAGTGAGGCAAAAATTCAAATCACATCATATGCTAAAAAAATCTAAAGTTTTATTAACTTAATGTATTAAATAGTAATTTAAATAATTAAATATAAAATTAAATAAAAGTGAAAAGAGAATTATATTTTAATCTAACTGCTTTAAATTAGGCAGATAGATTTTAGGAAATTAATATTATCAAATAAGGAAATCATTGTGTTTGGTTGAAAGGATTGTAGAGAATTTAGTTGGGACTTGTTTGGATACAAAGATAAGAAAGGATGACACAAAAATGTACTACAAAAATGTTACAATAGATGCTTTAAAGATGATAGAATTAAGTGTGATATGAAACTCATAATAAATTGGTGAGCAAGAAAGAAATCTCAAAAATTTATGTAGATATATTTTAGGAATATGATTTTAAATGTAAAGATTATATAAGTATAAACCAAAAATGATTTTGGAAATTAGAAATTAATTTAGTAGAGATATTTTAGGAATCATTGATTTTATAACTATATAATTTATGTTTCGGTTTCAATTTTGCGATTTTATAGCTATATTTTAGGATATTTTATTTAATAATTTTGGTAAAACTAATTAGTTTCTATAAAAACATTTCGAATTTATGTATAACAGTTAAACCGAAATATATGGCATATGCTCTTCTAACAATTAGAACAAATTTATGTATAACAATTATTTTCTATTAAAAAAAATTTAACTAAATATTAAATGTTAATGGCATGTTTGTAAATAGATTTCAACTCTAGGATTTATTTGCTAAATGTCTTCAAAAATGTATATATAGATAAAACTAGATAAAGGCTCATGTGAAAACACTCGCATAGGAATTAGTTTTTTATTTATGATGTTTAAAAATATTGATTATGACTCGATAATGCTAAATCACAAGTTGGTAACTTGGTGTACACCACAAAAATTAACTATATAAAAAAACATTCAAATATGTTTCTTTTGGCAACCCATACACAGTACGTATGGTTAATATACAAGTTTCTACAACAAATAAAGAAAATGATGTGAAAGAAATATTTGGTAGTTGGTAGTTTAGTAGAGACGAGGAAAGTTTTAACATACGGCCCAAGTGCTAATCTATTCTTTAATCAAACAATAGGCCCAATTGTGATAAATCAATTATTTAATCAGAAAATACCTAACTTAAGAGAAAGAAAGAAAAAAACATTATGATCAACTACAAATGCATTAATATTCTTAATAACTCAAACATACAGACAAAATCTAACTTAACAAAAAATGTATATGAATAATTTAATCAAATAACCAGAATAGGCACATTTGAATAGAGGTCAAATATGGATACTTACACCAACATAATAAACTGATCTTCACGAATATTTGATTATAAGAGAAATCAAATGAAAATTAACACCGATAACCGTCCAAACATAAAGAAAACTTATGGAGTTTTTCTTCTTAAGCTGGTAAAAACGAAAAAAATACGGTAAAGTATTGTACCCATGAGTATGATATATATATATATAAACATAGATGTATTACAAAGAAAAAAATACAATTACAATTTAAAGCTACCATTACAGCCTCTCTAACCACTAAAACTTTAAAGACAAACTTATTACAAGTTACTACTACTAATCAGTAGTATTAATTATTCCCAATTACAAAATTTTTATTTACACCCATGCATGCTTTAACACCCTTAAGTGGTTTAGTTAATTTATAATGATGGAACTTGAAACAGTTAAAAGATTTTGCACACGAAAAGATATTGCACTATCTGAAACTTTTGTTTTTTTTTTTCCCCCGTAAATTGAATTATCTCAGTATCAAAAATTATATATTTGTGATTAAGAAGTTAAATAAATAAAAAAGTTAAAAGGAACATTCGAGAACACTTATTTTTACCAAAACTCTCCTTACGAGTTAAGACTTTCTTTTTTTACCAAAACTCTACTTACGAGTTAAGACTTTCTTTTTTGAGTTACCAAAACTCCTTACGAGTTAAGGCTTTCTTTTTTTTACGTATTCCTTCTCTATAAAAACCTCGGATTGGTTCTTTGTTTACATCACATAAGTTGTGTGTATTAATTGTTTATTTCATTTCACTAAAGTGTCTTCCCGTTACGATCATCCAATCAAATCCTAATCCTATGGAGCGAGGTGGTTACCGAAGAGGTCGTGGTGATGTGGCAGAGGCAGCGGAGGTCGTGGTGATGATAGCGGTGGTTACCGAGGAGGTCGTGGTGATGGCCGCAGCGGAGGTCGTGGCGATGGTAGCGGTGGTGGCCGTGGTTACGGCAGAGGAGACCGTGGTCGCGGTTATGGCGGCGGTGATCGCGGTCGTGGACGCGGTGAGCAACAGGATTTCAGAAGCCAGAGTCAGTGGGGACCTCCGTCAGGTCATGGTGGCCGTGGGACTCAGTTCCAGCAACCTCGACCACAGGCGACTCCGCTGACTCAGGTGACACAAGCAGGACCTCACGGTGGCCGTGGTACTCAGTTGCAACAACCTCGTCCACAGGCGGCTCCTCAGAAGCCGCAGGCTCAGGTGACACAAGTGAGTCATGCTGGAGGCGCCGCTAAGGGAGCTTGGGGTCGTAAGCCACAAATTTCTCCGGTTTCGACTTCTCCGTCCACCTCCGTCGTGGTTTCTGAACCCGTTCGTGGTATGCTCTCAATTTATTCGTATCTTCAATCTTGGGAAAATTTCATAAAACGATTATACAATAAATGATTGCAACTTAATTATGAATCATTAGGGAGATTATTTATGTGATTATTTTCTTTTAAGCTAAGAGTTGTTTGTATATTAATTTGACAGTTGTTGAAGTGATGAATCATTAGGAGATTATTTATGTGATTATTTTGTTTTTAAGCTAAGAGTTTTTTGTATATTAATTTGACAGTGGCTGAAGTGATGAATCCAAGACCATCAGTAAAATTTGGGGAAAAATGGTCAGCAAAATTTTGTCCCCATGGAGTTCTGCGACTTGGTTGAGGGTCAGATTTATCCAAAGACGATGTCACTGGTCAGTCCGAAACAAAGGCAGGAAAATATAGATAAGATGATAAAGTCTCGTAATGGACCGAGCGGGTATGTGTACAAAGAACTTCACTTTTATTTTTCTATCTTTTAAAATTTTTGTTAGTCTTATCGTTTTTTATGTGTGTTTATGACAGTGGAGAAGTCATTAGAAACTTCGGATTGAAAGTGGGATACAAACATGACATCGGTGGTAGGTCGTGTACTAAAGGCTCCAACATTGAAGTTAGCAGATAGAATGGGACCTGCGCGCGTTGAACCTAACGCGACAAAGAACAATCAATGGAACCTTATGTGGAAGGGAGTCACGAAGGGATCTATAGTCAAGCATTGGGCTGTACTTGACTTCACCGCATCCGAGAGATCTAACAAGATGCCTAATGACTTTGTGGATGCCCTGAGAGATCGTTGTTGGAAACTTGGGATGCAGATGGAGCCTCCTATCGTTCACAAAACATCGAAAATGGATACGCTTTCTAATTGTAATGCTCTTGAGATTGAGAAATTGCTTCGGTCCGTAATTGAAGAGGCTTCTCATAAGCATGGTGGGGCTCGTCCAACTCTTGTTCTTTGTGCTATGTCCGGGAGGGCAGATGGCTACAAGACTCTGAAATGGGTAGCAGAAACCAAAATTGGTCTGGTAACTCAGTGTTTCTTGACCGGGTTTGTCACTAGAGGAGGTAGAATTTCTGATCAGTACCTTGCAAATCTTGCCCTCAAGATAAACGCAAAGGTTGGTGGAAGCAACGTCGAGCTGATGGATAATACTTTCTCTTTCTTCCAAAAAGATGATGAGGTCATGTTCATTGGTGCCGATGTCAATCATCCCGCTGCTCGAGACAATATTAGCCCCTCTATTGTTTGCTGTTGTGGGTACTCTAAACTGGCCTGAAGCTAACCGTTATGCAGCTAGAGTCAATTCCCAGCCTCACCGTAAAGAGGAAATACAAGGATTTGGGGGTGCTTGCTTGGAGCTTGTCAACGCTCATGTTAAGTCCACTGGGAAATGGCCTAACAAGATTGTGATATTCCGTGATGGTGTCAGCGATGGTCAGTTTGATATGGTTCTCAATGTGGAGTTGCTTGATGTCAAGCTGACTTTTCAAAACAATCGTTACAATCCAAAGATAACGGTCATCGTAGCACAGAAACGTCACCAAACCCGTTTCTTCCCCGCCACAATCAATGATGGAAGTGATAAGGGGAATGTGCCTTCAGGTACGGTTGTTGATACTAAAGTCATTCACCCGTATGAGTATGATTTCTACCTATTCAGTCACCACGGAGGGATCGGGACAAGCAAACCGACTCATTACTACACTCTTTGGGATGAACTTGGATTCACATCAGATCAGGTTCAGAAGCTCATCTTCGAGATGTGTTTCAATTCCGCTCGCTGCACCAAACCCATCTCTCTTGTTCCTCCGGTTTATTATGCTGACATGGTTGCCTCTAGAGGAAGGATGTACCATGAGGCAAGCTCTTGTGAGGACAAAGCAAATTTCAAGCTGCACGCAGAGCTTGAGAATGTTATGTTCTTCGTCTGAAGAAGAGTGTGAGCCCCGAGAACGCAATTTTACTCCTTTTTTCTGGTTAGAAAGGAGTTTGTGCGTGAATCTAATTGGTTTTTTCGCAGTGTGTTTTTTTCATTTTGGTTGGTGTGTTGAAATGAATTTGTTGTAATAATGCTCTTTAGAGCAGAAACCACACGTCTTTGTTTTTTTGTATTTCAGACTCTGGCTGGATTCAGTAATTATCTCATATTTTGCTTGCGTTTTACAAATTTGGTTATTAGTTTTATTAAAGCTTAAGATCTCAGAGATGAGACAACAAAGTACATGTAGGAATATATTGTTAGTTTGGCTTTTACATGTTCATTTTGTGTCTGAAATTTAGTAATTGCATTGATCGTGTCCAGTTGTTACAGAAGTATATGGTGAAGCTCTGCATCATTCGATTAATTCATTCAACTTTTGAGCCTTGTGAACTAACACATAATACAAAAGATCATCAATGTTAATAAAATATATGCTAGTCTCTGAATTCTGAACGCTCTTTTAGCATGTACCTTTTCTTCTAGGCTTTCTATGTAATGATATTTATATTCATTTGTTGGCGAAGCAAATAACGTGTATATTCATTTAAGCCGAAACTTATTTTAGCCCCATTACATAGGTGAAGTCGGTTGACCAGTGAACTTGTTAACTCGTGTGTGCTCCTCTCTTTTTTTCAAACTCTCATATACTCGTCATTCGCTCTGTTTATTTTTCTACTTCTTGAGTTACATTTATTTGTACTGTCTCAATCTACCTTAGATTCTATTGGGTTTAAGCTCATAAAACATTTATTAAGCCTCTGAACATTAACAAGACTCGTTACTTTCTTAGATGCTGAAGTAGAAGCAGTACCTGCGATGGGCAGTCCTCTCTGTTAGCAACTTGAGGTACAAACATGTTATCTTTGAATCATATGCTAAAGATGTCATATAAGCTCCTCTAACTCAACATGCTTTGCTTGCTCTCGAACTATTCTATCAAGACATACCAGTCCTAACGTGCCACAACTGCAAAAAGTAGCAAAGTTTTCCATCTCTTAAACTCTTTAAGCCTATTGTTCCAAGATTGTGAACTTAAGTAACAAGATTAAGGCTGATAAACCTAGTCATGAACTCCCAGTTTAATCAATAGAGAAATGGAAAAAAAATAAGATAAACTCCCTAAACATCCAATTTTAAGGATTATTTGAATGATCAAGTATGGTTGTTTTAGAGAAATCCCCTACACATCCAATTTTGTGTTGTTCTTGTCCAATATATTTTTTTTTAAATCTCAAATACCGTACCTCAAGATTATATTTTAGTAAGAGTTTGTAACATTTGTAAGGGTTCACAAACAAAAAAAATCTTAAAAGTTAAATGGTAATTTCAGAAGAAAACTATAAGATACCGAAGTTGTTGATTAAAAGAACTGAATGCATATTTCGTCTTGGGTTATTGGATCCTTGATTTTAATGGAATTCATGGTTTTTAAAATCAAATAATATGGATTTGAAAATCAAATAATATGGATTTGAAAGTAAAAAAAAGTGGATTTGAAAATCCTAGAGAATAAAATTCAAAATTTATAAAAAAAAAATAGTTATTATAAAAGAAGTCTTTGTTAGCATGTCCACTGATGAGCGTTATGGTTGGATTAAGGGTAACGTGATGGAGTGCTAATTATTATTAGGGGACACCCATTCTGCTTTCTCTTTATAAGTTGATTTTTTTTTCTTTTGGTATCGTTACAGATTGAATTATTTTTACTAGGTGCTTCATGATTTTTTGTCTTCTAATATAGTTGGTTTGCTATTACGTAGTTTTCAGTATTGTCGTCACCTATGTCTCGACTTCGTGCATGAACACCCTTTTTGCTTTTTTATTATCACGTCATTCTTTCTTTAATGATCTTATCTTCTAGTGACTAGTATGGTGCTATTAGGTAATTTTTTTTTTCCAAATCCACCCAAATAATTAGGTGGAGACCAAGGATTTCAATCTCTATATTTATAACTAAAACATATTTTCAAATCCATCCAAATTCAATATGAAATCAAATCCATACTCAAATCTTTAATAATAAATAAAGGACGGTTTTAATTAGGATTTAGAATTTATAGATCCAATAATACATAATTTTAATAAATATTTGAAAATCAATGACTGAATAACACATGATTTAACTTGGATTTTTAAATCCATTAAAACCAAGAATCCAATAAGTCAATCAGATACCATTTATATGATAAACACAGTGACATTATTGCATATTGTATGTCATAGTTATATACATTAATATTGCATACTCTTTTTTTCTTTTGTTAAAATATATAAACTGGACACTCTTATAATTATTGTTTATGATACTCGTTAGTCAAAATATTTTTTGTTAGACTCGATCAGCCCAAAAAATCGTTTTAAGAACTTAAAAAAAATCTACATTACGTATTTTTGCAATTAGTTTCTTAATGTGGCAGATAAAATAACCTTAACACTCAAGTTAATTAAAGAGAAAGAAAAACTCCTTTTGGTGACTCAATTAAATTTGTGAAGAACAATTCGCCAAACAATGTTTTTATCCTCATTTCTAGTTAAAATATGAATGAACACAACCTCTCATATTCAACTGATCCACACAAGGCAGACACTATCTATCTTTTAATTACATCCCTTTCTCAACAAATATATTTCCCATATTATTATTTTTAAAACAAATAACTTTCATTTTTCGTCAAAACTAATTAACAAATTCATCTTGAAGAGAAATCAAACATAACAAGAACTCTGTAAATTCTTCAATTATATATACATCTTAATATATTTAGCATCGTCTTTAATTTAATGCTTCGATGAAAGCATTAAAACAATTTGTCTAGAGGAGACTTAACGTCAAAGTCAACATTCATATATCTAGTGATATTCTCTAATTTTTTTGTATTAATACAGTTGAAGAGAGCTCGACACATCAGCATTCAGAACAATTCTGGTGGTGACACGTTAATTAAAATCAATAGCCTATCAAAATATAATAATTAATACAGTTCACCCAAAAAATTGCCAAGCTGACACATAAACAAAAATTATCGTCCATGAAAATCACTAAACATCTCGATTCCAACTTCTTCTTTCTAACGCTGTCATTTAAAAGCATAAAAATCTTCTTAAGCTAGAGCATAATACTTCTTCTCTCCAATGAGAATCTATTTCATGATAACTCAATTTCATCTTCTGCTTTCTTATTCAATTTCTAATTTGATTTAAAGCATATTATGCTTTCTTCTCCGATGAGAATCGATTCACATTGTCGTGTGTTGATTTCTTCTGGTAAGAGCATGATCTACTTTGAGTTGCTAGGTAACAAATTTGATCAGAAGAAACGGAAGTAATAAACGCATCTTTGCTACATCTTCTCCGACTTGAGAATTGAGAGATGGATGATAAACTCCGATTTGTTAGCCTCTTTTTGTATTAGTTCTCAGTCACTCACGTCGTCCTCAATGCTTGTGTTAAACTTCAATAATCCTCTGTCTATTCATTCTCATTTCCTAGATTTTTTTCTAATATGTTTGTGTAGCAATTCTTAGTACAATAGATTGATCTAGGAATAATAGATATGATGCGATTTGTTTAAAATTATTTTCGTATGTTACAATTGAGATTCTTTAAGTGTTTATGATTAGGGTATATTCAAAAACTGGGTTTACAAGAAGAGAAAATTGGGTTCCAAGTAGCCTCATTGGTATTGATTTGGGTCTTTATTGCTTATCTGTTCACATTAAAAGAGTAACTAACATTTCGAATGCTGGTCCATTGTCATTTTTCTTAATTGTTAACTGCATATGTGTGTTTAACACTTGACTTGTCTTTACATGTTGGTCCTATTTCTCTGGCTATTTTCCCTCCAAAAACAAATAATTTCTAACTTATGCTTATATTCTTGTCCTTATACAGCATTAACGTGAGAACATGATGATGTGGGTATTTGGCTATGGCTCTCTTGTGTGGATCCCATGATTTCACTACGATGAGAATGTGTTAGGTTTCATCAAGGGATATAAACGTGTTTATGATTTTGGTAACTCTATAGTCTTTGTTTAAGGATTTCACTACGAAACCGCAAAACAAGTCACAAACCAAACCGTAATTGTTTAATCTGAGTTTAGTCATAGCCAACTCTATCGGATATTAGTGTTTAATATCCGATAGATATCTCATTTGGTTTAATAGTATTGAGAAGCAGTAACATGCTTTGCCTTATTACACAGGTGGGTTCCAAGATGTTCTTAGGGGTCACTGCATCAGTGACAAGCTGGGGTGCAGATGAGACTTGCTGCCCTATAAATAATAGGAATGGCGAACTAGAACCTCATCCTTTAAAGGTTTGGTGTATATTTGCCCTATTTGTAAAGACCCTGACCTTGCGTCAGAAAAACTGGAAACCGGTTCTACGCCGTAACGGAAGCGTGTGCCCAATCACTAAATCGATCTTTAGTCAATAGGAGCCCTACTTCCCTCGACCTCATCACTTTAATTGTTGCGCAAGTCTAATCTTGGAGGACTTCCCAATACTTGCCAAGGTCTTTACTACTGCAATGTTGTAAGTGGAGTCATTAGAGGAGCTTTGAAAATGGTCAGTCTCCTTTTTATTCCCGTTTTTATGTTACATTAATTGTGTTTCTCAAACTTTCCATACAAACAGACTCCCTAGAAAATGAAAAGGAACTTCTCTTACTCCTCAATTACCATGTGTAGAAGAATATCTTTGGGCTGAGTGCTTATGTTCTTTTATCCGTCTCCACAATAATCAGGTTTTGATGACATGGATGTGTAATGTTCTTCGAGGGGATGATGTTACAGGAGAAGCTACTGAAACAAGTCTTCCAGCTATTTAGATGAAGAATTCGTTGATATATGTGTCTAAGAAAAACAAAATTGCATATAGTTAATGAATTGATATATGTATATTTAGATGAAGCATTCGTTGCATTTTCATGCTCAAAAGTACATATCAAAATATGCAAAACAGTCGCAAACAACAATTAAAGAGAAATCAAAACATCTTCGGGCAATAATATAATTGCTAATGTATCTAAAGATTCAAACAATTTTAATTTAATTTTGATTGCAGAGAAAAACAAATATAAAATGAAAAAATCATCCAAAAACAACCCGCAACGTAGCACGTGTATCAACCTAGTTTATTTTTAAGTTTATGTTTTAGTGGGTTTGATTATAAGCTTCTCAATGAAGGTGTTTATATAGATGCAGTAGATTTATGACAAATTACAATAATTACTTCTACCTATCTCCACTCATCTTAACTTTTTCAATCTTTCGAATCTTTCGAAAATTCAACTAAAAGCTTCCAACGTTAATATAATGAGTGTGCAACGTTAATTAGAAAGATAATAAAACCCACAATGAAGAGTTACACTCTACCATGGTCATAATAGATTCATGCAGGTTCATAACAGATTTTATTGCAGCTTCGAGGAATCCTTGCACCTCCTCTTATCTTGTATAGAAGAGGATATATGAATCCTAAGTTGGCAGACTATCTTTATCAATTTTTTCAACCTGCAACGTTAGTGAACAAACTTTATGGGTGCTCTAAGCTCATTTACCAGTGTGGGAAAACTAGACCACATTAGTTACAAAATTGCATCTCAAAAGATTTAGGTTTGATAAAGATAGCACGGAGATGATATCAAAGCCTGTAGATGTTCCTTTTAGAGTTGAAGTCATTCACGCAGTTTAAAGAAGTATGCACAACTAACAATATTTTTTCTTCAAGTTCTCAACATTTGCATTTACATCAAGATCTAACGTGTTGCACCCACTTCAGGTCTAGGGTCCTAAACATCAATACCATCTTTATGCTTTTGTGAATCATATTGGGGAATCACTAGATTATGGGCACTACATCGCCTATCTCAGCATTGATTTGATGATGAGAAGGTAATATTTGTAGTAACTTTTGTTTGTTAATTTTTTTTTTGAAGATTTTGATATATGCATAAACTTTTCCTCTTTTCAGCTGTGGATGTTGATGGTTAGTTCATGTTAATTTTTTTTTTTTTGCGTCGAAAAGAAATTATACTGATGAATTTTGATAGTTCAAATACAAATGTTTGTGTAGCCAAGTAGGAGGATTGAAACAGTCAAAGTAAAAATTACAATGAAGACACTCATGTTTTGCAAGAAGATGAGCAACATGATTGCCCTCTCTTTTTGTAAAACTAAAAGCAAAATTAGTAAAGTATGATACCCATAATCTAATGTCCTGAATAATCCCTTATGTTGATATGTCTTCATGTTTTGAAATCAATATCTTATATAGTAATTGACAATCTCCTTCAAAACAAACAGATGTGAAACCTTTAATCTATGTATGTTGCATCGCTATTAGAAGAGCTTTTGCTTATGCTTCAAGAGGTGTGCTTGTTATTCCTAACCTTGTGGCTCCCCATCCATTTGATATGCCATCTCTATTTCTTATGATCCAGCCTCTGGTTGCTTGGTGAGATTGTTGATCAAAACCCGCATCATAATTACACTTATAGAAGGCGTCCAAAGGTCTTCTCCATTTGATGGCCTCCTGCACACGGTGTGTAGGTGTTGACGTACTGTGTGGGTTATTGAGAAGCCAATCCTGAACATCATTTTGAGCTCTTTGAGAAAGGATCCTTGGTTGATCAGTAATACATTCAAAAATAAACTTGTTCCTTGATTTCCATAGGTGCTATAGTAACCATAGAGGTAGTAACTGAGTTGTAGTATTGACATCAGCCGTAGAATCCATGTCTAAGAAGGCAGTCAGTGTGGACTCACAATCATAATTCATATCCAAAAAAATATCTATTGGAACATTACACGCTTCCGAAGTTAGTCTCGCATGCTTGCAATGGAATAGAATGTGTGCAATTGCTTCATCAGATTGGAAGCATCGAGGACATACAGGATCAATGTTTTTTCCGCGAGTATTCAGTCTAGATAGAGATGGTAATGCTTTGGACAGAACTCGCCATAGGAAATGTTTTACTTTAAGCAGAATATTTAGTTTCCAGATTCTGCGTTTTAATATTACAGAACCATGAGGTATTGGTGGATGATCCAAATTCAAAACGTTTTGCATCCAATAGCCTGAACGGACAGTATAAACTCCAGATGTGTTGTAATGCCAAACTATTTTGTCTGGTTTAAGAACCTGTGGTAAATATAAGGATTTAACCTAATCATGCTCATCGGGTTGGATATGATTTGTTAATTTTTCATCATTCCAAAAACGGCAAGGTCCCGAGGTTGTAATTAGGTCTTTAACCACTAGGTTATTGCCAATGGAGATACCATGAATAGGCCTGAGACGAATCCAGATATCCGGGTTTTTTGGAGGTATCCGGATCCGGATCTGTATCCGGCGGATTCATTAGTTTGGTATCTGAATCCGTATCCGCCAATCCCGGATATCCGTAAAAAATCTGAATATCCGTCGGATATTCGTATCCGTTATATTTTTTTTTTAACAACTAAAATTTTTAATATAATTAAAAAAAAAATCTCTTCGATATCTTCTCCCTTCCATCCATCGTTTCATCACCAAAATAACCTTTGCCCTGTTTCTCACTGCTCCACCGCCCTCTTTCTCATTAACCCGCCAGTTCCTCTTCTTTTTATCATGGAAGATTCAACAAAAATCACCTTTTTCGATCAGATCCCCACAACAGAGCGAGCAGCCACCACTGATGGATTTGAAACTCATCTTGGAGCGACGAAACTTGCATAGAAAGACTAATAAGAAGGAAAAAATGAGATATCTGAAAGATAGAAAAAAAAGAAAAGAAATTTGATCGATGAGAAGAAAAGAAGGGGAAGAAAAAAAAACACACACGACGCAAAGAGGAGGGGGAAGAATGAAGAGGGTGAAAACCCTAGTTTTCTTGTGGGCTTTTAGAATTATGGGCTTGCATGATTTAATGGATCTATGTTTTTATGTGGATAAGGCTTAAAAGTATATATATGGACCGGATCCGGATATCCGGCCCAAAAATATTTCAATATCCGGATCCGCCCGGATTTGTTATTCTACTATCCGTCTCCGGATCCGTTCGGTCGGATATCCGGTTTTTCGGAGCGGATACATGATCCGGATATTTGGTCCCAAGGCTAACCATGAATAGGTTGTGGTGGTGTCGAAGGTATAACATTATCAATGTTTACACGAATGGAGGCACCATCACCAATAAGAAATCTTGAACCTTCTTTAATGATTTTGAGACCCTCCAGTATTGATGTCCATCCATATGATTGGTTTGGTCTTTTTTTGGCATCAAGGATATGATCATCAGGATAGTATCTTGCTTTCAGAATTCTTGCAAAGAGTGTCTCTGGATACTGTATTAATCTCCACACCTGTTTTGCTAGGAGCATCATTAAATTTAGACAAATTTTTGAATCCTAAACCCTCATCCGATTTTGAGTACTGCAAACGTTGACAAGCAACTCATAATATGCCTCTCTCACGATTACTCCTCTCACACCAAAATTTTTGAAGCACTGACTCTATTTCAGAAACCATACCCATAGGCAATTTAAAACATGACATCGAGTATATAGGCATTGCCAGAGCAACAGATTTGAGCATTATATCTTTGCCAGTTTGAGACAGTCTTTTAGTACTCCAAGAAGTTCTTTGTCGTACATTGTCTACTATATAGTTAAACATCTCCGATTTTTTGCGTCCAAATTGTTCTGGTAAGCTAGGAATGTCTAGAATTCTATTAAGTCGTTCATGTGTAGAGCCATGAACGCGTGATCCAAATGTTATCAATGATTTCCTTTTGTTTATCATCTGTCTTGAATAATATTCATAAACTTCAAAGGTTTCTTTTATTGCTCTGCAATTCCTAGCATTTGCTTGACAAGAGAAGAGAGAATCATCGGCAAACTGCAGATGACTGATCGCCGGAACACCATTTCCAACCTTTACTCCTTTTATATCACCACATTGTACTCGAGATCGAATAAGATGGCTCATAATGTCTGCACAGATAATGAATAGATAAGGGGAAAGAGGATCCCCCTGTCTAATTCCTCTCTCAGGTATGATCATTCTGTGGGGTGAACCATTAATCAAAACAGAATAATTAACCGATCGTACTGAAACCATAATCCACGATATCCACTGATCATTGAATCCAAATAAGTGTAATGTGACTTCCAGGAAGTTCCATTATACCCGATCATAAGCTTTAGTGACATCAGTTTTGATTGCCATGTAGTTTTGTGATACTCTTTTCCTTGGCTTTAATGAGTGCATAACCTCATGTGTTATTAGCACGTTATCTGTTATTGATCGACCAGGTATAAAAGCTGCTTGAAAATCAGAAACAATAGAGTCAAGATGATGATTTAATCTGTTCACTAAGCACTTCGATATTACTTTGTATAGCACATTACACAAAGCAATCGGTCTATAATCAACAAGAGTATCCGGCTCTGTTATTTTTGGAATCATACAAATATTAGTATAGTTCAGACCTGACTTCATATAAGATGTTTGAAAGAATTCCTTGACCTCGGTTACAACATCTGCGCCAATAATATGTCAGTAGTGTTTGTAGAATCTAGCTGCGAGTCCATCTGGCCCATGAGCCTTGTCATCCCCTATAGAAGACAATGCAATATATATTTCAACACTAGTGAAATCTTTTGTAAGTTCTGCATTTATTTTAGAAGTTACAGTTGGTGGAAAGTCGCCAAAATCTATTTGGGAGACTGGATTGCGGTTAGATGTGTAGACTTTGGTGAAGTAACTTTGTGCGTGAGAACTGATTTCATAGTCTCCCTGGTGAATATTTTGCATATCATCCTTGATAGTTGTAATATGATTTCTGGCATATCTAGTTTTAGTACTCGCATGAAAGTATGCGGTGTTTCTATCACCAAGTGTAAGCCAGGTTGCGACTTTTATTCTTCCAATAATACTCTTCATCTCTATATGTTGTATTTAGCTCCCTCTCCAATCTTGGGATGTGAATCCTCTGTGATTTATCCAGACTCGCCATTGCTGTATTTAATTATATTATTATTATTTTTTTTATTTTTAAAATGGTCAAGTTGCTTCAAAAAGATTAAAGAAGGAACTTAAGAATATTAGATTTTGAAGACTTAAGTTAATTCAGCCATGACGGTTTGATAATTTTCTTTTTCCCAACGGTGTAAAAAGTTGATCTCTTAGGTGTGAAAACTGAAACTACATGTATGAAATCATCAACTTTCAGACATTATTTTCGATCTCAGGCTCTCAGCTGCCATGAAGTTGCTACTCCTCTTCCTTTTTTGTTTTTTTAAGTAGAAAATTGGCTCAAAAATAGTGGTGGAGCCATTATAGTTTTAAACTTTTAAATTTCAGTTCAGGAAAAAACATTGCTTTGACAAAAGAAAAATTCATGCAATTACTATATCTTTTTATAAACTAAGTGTTATGTGTGGTGTCACTAAGAACCGATCACAAGATCAACTTTTCCACACAGGCCTAGCATTACCTAGGAGAGCTCCTCACCATAAGCTTTTTCAGCCAAGAAGTTTGCATGCAATGAAGCTAATGCGGCTACACTATCAACAGCAGCTGCAACCTTTGCAATCTCAATAGCATCAGCTAAGGCAACAACAGCAGAGTTTAGTGTATGTTCGCCTATCTGATTTCATATGTATTAGCTCTAACTAACAGCAGCAGCTGAAGCTAAGTTATCTTGGCTAGATGTATTTGTTGGACAATATATATTTTCATAAGTTTAGTGAAATGAAAATAAATCGTATATCAATTTTTTTTTTAAACTAAAATAATTCAAATTTGATACGAGGGTGACACATAGTAGAAACATGAAACTTTTTTCATAAAACTTTTTATATGAGTAGGACCTTGAGTGTCAAGATAAACATGAAACTTTTTTTCCCCCATAAATTGATTTAAATCAATAAAAATTTGATATATTTGTAATTAAGGAAAAGGTTTTTATTATGCGTATAAAAGTTGTAATTAAGGAATAAAACAAACAATAAAGTATAGAAGAAGAAGAAAAAGAGACGAGACGACGACAATTAAAAAAGTAAAAAAAGTAACAAGACGATTGTACTTCCCATGTTTTACGGTGGGTTTACAAAAGGAACATTCGAGAACTTTTTTTTTATACCAAAACTCCCTCCTTACGAGTTAAGGCTTCTTCTCTCCTTTTTTTTTTTTTTATTTTTTTATTTCTTTATATAATAGCTTCTCTGAGACAAATTCTCTTTTATTGGCTTCTTTTAAAAAACCTCGGATTGGTTCTTCGTTCACACAAGTTGTGTTGTGTTGTTTAACCTGAGCAGAGAGCCAAAGCTTTCTTTTATTTTTATTTCACTAAAGTGTCTTCCCGTTACGATCCAATCAAATCCTAATCCTATGGAGCGAGGTGGTTACCGAGGAGGTCGTGGTGATGGCCGTGGCAGAGGCGGCGGAGGTCGTGGCGATGGTGGTGGTGGTGGTCATGGTTACGGCGGAGGAGGAGACCGTGGTCGCGGTTATGGCGGCGGAGATCGCGGTCGTGGTCGCGGCACAGAGCGAGGCGGTGGGAATCGTGGTCATGGTCGCGGTGAGCAACAGGATTTCAGAAGCCAGAGTCAGTGGGGACCTCCGTCAGGTCACGGTGGCCGTGGGACTCAGTTCCAGCAACCTCGACCACAGGCGACTCCGCAGACTCAGGTGACACAAGCAGGACCTCCGTCAGGTCACGGTGGCCGTGGGACTCAGTTCCAGCAACCTCGACCACAGGCGACTCCGCAGACTCAGGTGACACAAGCAGGACCTCCGTCAGGTCACGGTGGCCGTGGGACTCAGTTCCAGCAACCTCGACCACAGGCGACTCCGCAGACTCAGGTGACACAAGCAGGACCTCCGTCAGGTCACGGTGGCCGTGGGACTCAGTTCCAGCAACCTCGACCACAGGCGACTCCGCAGACTCAGGTGACACAAGCAGGACCTCCGTCAGGTCACGGTGGCCGTGGGACTCAGTTCCAGCAACCTCGACCACAGGCGACTCCGCAGACTCAGGTGACACAAGCAGGACCTCCGTCAGGTCACGGTGGCCGTGGGACTCAGTTCCAGCAACCTCGACCACAGGCGACTCCGCAGACTCAGGTGACACAAGCAGGACCTCCGTCAGGTCACGGTGGCCGTGGGACTCAGTTCCAGCAACCTCGACCACAGGCGACTCCGCAGACTCAGGTGACACAAGCAGGACCTCCGTCAGGTCACGGTGGCCGTGGGACTCAGTTCCAGCAACCTCGACCACAGGCGACTCCGCAGACTCAGGTGACACAAGCAGGACCTCCGTCAGGTCACGGTGGCCGTGGGACTCAGTTCCAGCAACCTCGACCACAGGCGACTCCGCAGACTCAGGTGACACAAGCAGGACCTCCGTCAGGTCACGGTGGCCGTGGGACTCAGTTCCAGCAACCTCGACCACAGGCGACTCCGCAGACTCAGGTGACACAAGCAGGACCTCCGTCAGGTCACGGTGGCCGTGGTACTCAGTTGCAACAACCTCGGCCACAGGCGGCTCAGGTGACACAAGTGCCTCATGCTGGAGGCGCTTGGGGTCGTAAGCCACAGGTTTCTTCTGATTCGGCTTCTCCGTCCACCTCCGTTGTGGTTACTGAACCCGTTCGTGGTATGCTCTTAATTTATTCATAGCTTCAATTTTTTGTTTTCATACCTTTGGGAATTGAGAGATTAGGGAAAATTCCAGAAACGATTTTAATAAATGATTGAGCTTAACTATGAATCATTAGGGAGATTTTGGGAACTGAGATTGGTGAAAATTTCATAAAACGATTACAATAAAATGAATGCAACTTAATTATGAATCCTTAGGAGATTATTTATATGATTATTTAGTTTAAGCTAAGAGTTGTTTGTATATTAATTTGACAGTTGCTGAAGTGATGAATCCAAGACCATCTGTACAAGTTGCGTCTACTGATAGGAAAGAACCCATGAAGCGACCTGATAGTGGCGGTGTTGTGGCTGTGCGGCGTGTTAATCTATATGTCAATCATTTTAGAGTCAACTTCAATCCTGATAGTGTCATAAGACATTATGATGTTGAAATCAAAGGAGATAACCCTACTAAGAAGATATCGAGGTTTGAGCTAGCTATGGTCAGGGACAAGGTGTTCACCGATAATCCCGGCGAGTTTCCCATCGCTATGACTGCTTATGATGGTCAGAAGAACATTTTCAGCGCGGCTGAACTGCCTACGGGTTCATTCAAGGTGGAGTTCCCTGCAACTGAAGAGATGAGAGGTCGTAGCTATACGTTTACCATCAAGCAGGNTTAAGCTAAGAGTTGTTTGTATATTAATTTGACAGTTGCTGAAGTGATGAATCCAAGACCATCTGTACAAGTTGCGTCTACTGATAGGAAAGAACCCATGAAGCGACCTGATAGTGGCGGTGTTGTGGCTGTGCGGCGTGTTAATCTATATGTCAATCATTTTAGAGTCAACTTCAATCCTGATAGTGTCATAAGACATTATGATGTTGAAATCAAAGGAGATAACCCTACTAAGAAGATATCGAGGTTTGAGCTAGCTATGGTCAGGGACAAGGTGTTCACCGATAATCCCGGCGAGTTTCCCATCGCTATGACTGCTTATGATGGTCAGAAGAACATTTTCAGCGCGGCTGAACTGCCTACGGGTTCATTCAAGGTGGAGTTCCCTGCAACTGAAGAGATGAGAGGTCGTAGCTATACGTTTACCATCAAGCAGGTGAATGCGCTGAAGCTACGTGACTTGAAAGAGTACATGACAGGGAGTACGTCTTCCAATCCGCGTGATGTATTGCAAGGGATGGATGTTGTGATGAAGGAGCATCCTTCTAAGTGTATGATCACTGTTGGTAAAAGCTTTTTCATTCGTGAGCCTGAGCGTGGTGAAGACTTTGGCTTCGGGGTTGCAGCTGCGAAAGGGTATCGTCATACTCTGAAGCCCACGGCACAAGGTTTATCATTGTGCTTGGACTACTCCGTGTTGGCGTTTCGCAAAGCAATGTCAGTCATCGACTACTTGAAGTTGTACTTTGACTTGTCTGATATTCGTCAGGTCAGGAATTGTAGGGGTGATGTAGAAATGGAATTGACTGGTTTGAAAGTCACTGTCAATCATCGAAAGAACAAGCAGAAACTCACCATTGTAGGGCTGAGTAAGCAAGACACAAAAGACATAAAGTTTGATCTTATTGATCAAGAGGGAAACGAGCCGCCAAGAAAAACTACCATTGTTGAGTATTTCAGGATCAAGTATGGAAGAGACATTGAGCACAAAGATATTCCTTGCTTGGATTTGGGGAAAAATGGTCGGCAAAATTTTGTCCCCATGGAGTTCTGCGACTTGGTTGAGGGTCAGATTTATCCAAAGGATGACTTAGATAAGGATTCAGCGTTGTGGTTAAAGAAGTTGTCACTGGTCAGTCCAAAACAAAGGCAGGAAAATATTGATAAGATGATAAAGTCTCGTAATGGACCGAGCGGGTATGTGTACAAAGAACTTCACTTTTATTTTCTCTTTTAAAAATTTTGTTAGTCTAATCCTTTTGTATGTGTGTTTATGACAGTGGAGAAATCATTGGAAACTTCGGATTGAAAGTGGATACAAACATGACACATGTGGAAGGTCGTGTACTAAAGGCCCCAACATTGAAGTTGGCAGATAGAGGGAGAGCTGTGAGCGAGGAACCCAACGCGAGACAGAACAACCAATGGAACCTTATGAGGAAGGGAGTCACAAGGGGATCTATAGTCAAGCATTGGGCTGTACTTGACTTCACCGCATCCGAGAGATTTAACAAGATGCCTAATGACTTTGTGGATGCCCTGATGGAACGTTGTTGGAAACTTGGGATGCAGATGGAGCCTCCTATCGTTTACAAAACATCGAGAATGGATACGCTTTCTAATTGTAATGCTCTTGAGGAATTGCTTCGGTCCGTAATTGAAGAGGCTTCTCGTAAGCATGGTGGGGCTCGTCCTACTCTTGTTCTTTCTGCTATGTCTGGGAGGGCCGATGGCTACAAGACTCTGAAATGGGTAGCAGAAACCAAACTGGGTCTGGTAACTCAGTGTTTCTTGACCGGGTCTGCCACTAGAGGAGGTAGAATTTCTGATCAGTACCTTGCAAATCTTGCCCTCAAGATAAACGCAAAGGTTGGTGGAAGCAACGTCGAGCTGATGGATAATAATTTCTCTTTCTTCCAAAAAAATGATGAGGTCATGTTCATTGGTGCCGATGTCAATCATCCCGCTGCTCGAGACAAGATGAGTCCGTCTATTGTTGCTGTTGTGGGAACTCTAAACTGGCCTGCAGCTAACCGTTATGCAGCTAGAGTCATTGCCCAGCCTCACCGTAAAGAGGAAATACAAGGATTTGGGGATGCTTGCTTGGAGCTTGTCAAAGCTCATTTTAAGTCCACTGGGAAACGACCTAACAAGATTGTGATATTCCGTGATGGTGTCAGCGATGCTCAGTTCGATATGGTTCTCAATGTGGAGTTGCTTGATGTCAAGCTGACTTTTCAAAAGTATGATTACAATCCAAAGATAACGGTAATCGTAGCACAGAAACGTCATCAAACTCGTTTCTTCCCCGCCACAAGCAATGATGGAAGTGATAAGGGGAATGTGCCTTCAGGTACGGTTGTTGATACTAAAGTCATTCACCCGTATGAGTATGATTTCTACCTATGCAGTCACCACGGAGGGATCGGGACAAGCAAACCGACTCATTACTACACTCTTTGGGATGAACTTGGATTCACATCAGATCAGGTTCAGAAGCTCATCTTCGAGATGTGTTTCACTTTCACTCGCTGCACCAAACCCGTCTCTCTTGTTCCTCCGGTTTATTATGCTGACATGGTTGCCTATAGAGGAAGGATTTACCATGAGGCAAGCTCTCGTGAGAGGAACATTAGGCAGCCGAGGGGAGCTTCTACGTCTGCTGCTTCGCTTGCCTCTTCATTATCATCTCTTACAATCGAGGACAAAGCAATTTTCAAGCTGCACGCAGAGCTTGAGAATGTTATGTTCTTCGTCTGAAGAAGAGTGTGAGTTTTTTTTTGTGTTTTGGGTCCCAAGCTGAACTTAATACTATTTTCGGAATCGGAACGCCCCGAGAACGCAGTTTTACTCCTTTTTCTGGTTAGAAAGGAGTTTGTGCGTGAATCTAATTGGGTTTTTCGCAGTGTGTTTCTTTCATTTTGGTTGGTGTGTTGAAATGAATTTCTTTTTGGTGTTGTAATGCTCTTTAGAGCAGAAACCACGTCTTTGTGTTTTCTGGTTTTATAGTATTTCAGACTCTCATATTTTGCTTGCGTTTTGCAAATTTGGTTATTAGTTTTATTAAAACGTAAGATCTTACAGATGAAACAACAAAGTACACATGGGAATATATCGTTAGTTTCGCTTTTACATGTTCAGATTGTGTCTGAAGTTTAGTAATTGCATCGATCGTGACTGATTGTTACACAAGTATATGGTGAAGCTCTGCATCATTTAATTCATCATTCCTTCAACTTTTGAGCTTTGTAAACTAACACGTAATACAATACAAAAGATCATCAATGTGAATAAAAATATATGCTAGTCTCTGAACTCTAAAGACCTGCTCTGAAACATTATTTATATTCAAATGTAATTAATACTTTTATTAATTTAGCATTTACCTTTTCTTCTACGCAATCTATGTAGTGATAGGGACCTGCTCTGAACTCTAAAGACCTGCTCTGACACATTATTTATATTCATTTGTTAACTTATTTTATCCGCATTACATAGGGAGTTGGTTGACCAGTAAACTTGTTAACTCGTGCGTGCTCCCCTGTTTCTCTCATACTGTCATATATTCGTCATTCTCTCTGTTTATTGTTCTACTTCCTGAGTTACATTCATTTGTACTGTCTCAAACTACCTTGGATTCTATTGGGTTTAAGCTCATAAAGTCGCGTTTTTAAGCCTCTGAACCTTAACAAGACTCGTTACTTTCTTAGATGATGAAGCAGAAGCAGTACCTGCGATGGGCAGTCCTCTCTGTTAGCAACTTGAGGTTCAGGCATGTCATCTTTGAATCAGATGCTAAAGATGTCATATAAACTTTTCTAACTCAACATGCTTTGCTTGCTCTCGAACTATTCTATCAAGACATACCAGTCCTAACTCCTTAAGTAATGCCACAACTACAAAAAGTAGCAAAGTTTTCCATCTCTTAAACTCTTTAAGCCCTATTGTCCAAGATTGTGAACTTAAGTAACAAGATTAAGGCTGATAAAAGTCATGAACTCCCAGTTTAATCAGTAGAGAAATGGAAAAAATAAGATAAACTCCGTCATGTGTAACGTTTTCACCGGAAAGCAAACCGGTGTCGCCGAGAAAGGTAACAGCGGATCCTAACCCTCGTGTATGTGTTGTCATGATGATTAAAGCGAGAAATTAAACCAGCTAAACCATGGATCATAGTCAATGTATAGAACCGATCATAATGGTTGGCATATTGCTAACGGAAAGTGAGAAAAGAGGAAGAGGGGAGAGAGAGAGAGGAGAGAGAAGTGACGTTTCAGAGATGGTGGGAACCATTGATGGATCTGGTTGGTCATTTTGTGGCTGTGGGAAGCTCCGTTAGTGGTGGGAGAACAGAGCTGGAGTGAACAGAGGTGAAGAGGAGAAAGAAAGTGAAAGAAGGTTGGAGATAAAGTCAGTGTGGAGGAGTCTAATTTGGCGGCTTTCTGGCGCCATATATGAAATTTTTACGGGAACCGGATGATAAAGGTGTAATCTCCATCAAGTCAAGAATCGACAGAAGCTGAGAGAGCATCATTTGAAGTTAATCTCGAAGAGATATGTGCGTTGCTTCCTGGACAAGTAATTGCTGGAACCTGTGAAATCTGGGTTAAGTATGAGCCCTAGAAACTGTTCCGAGATGGTTCTTTCTAGGCGTCGTTTGGAGTACCAAAACTAGTCTGATCGAGACGAAATTTTGTGGAGAGATTCGTGATAGTACAGGCTCCTTAACCAACGGTGGAGTTCCGATTTGAACGGTTAGTTTGTGAATTATTCGAGTGTTTATATGGAGCTTTTGTATGGATTGAATTGTGTTAAGTTGTGTTGTTGGTTGAACCAACGAGCTCGGTTTGAGCCGAAACCTCTGTAAGCTTATGGAGCAAGGTCATGGTGGTTAGAACCAAGTGGTGGTCACAAAATCTGGGGCATCGACCACCATTTGAGAAGAAAATAACCCTTGTCTCCACAAGGTCATCGACCAGCTCGCTCAAGGCAATCGTTGGTTCAGATGTTTTGTATGGTTCCAAACCAAATGGTAGTTTATATGGTTCTTATGGAGCAAGGTCATGGTGGTCTCGCATCCATGCGGATAAAAATGAAGAAGATGTTCATACATGGCGGCGCTAACCGCAGCAGTCACGAACCAAAATTAAATACTTGTGAACAGAGAGCCTTCAAGAAAAGTCCAAGTCATGCGAACACGAACTTGTGATTGATTTCGTCGCAAGAAACCTGACCGGTTTGTTGACTAACTCGGTTGACTTGTTCGTATCGTGAAATGAAAACGTACCGGAGACTCTTGTCAGAACATGAGTCATTTCCAACGTTCGTTACTTCATCTCTGACAGTGGAGGACAAACAGGTCTTCAAAGTGCACACAAATATTGAGAACGTTATGTTCTTTGTCTGAACTTAATACGCAAATTTTACTCCTTTTTCTTGGTTAGAAAAAAGATGTTTTTGCGTGAATCTAATCGGTTTTATAAAGTTTATTTCTTGGTATTGTAAATTTGTAATGCTCTTTAGAGCTGAAACGATGTCATATTAGGATGGTATTTTATTATATATAGATCAGACTCTGGATTCAGTAAGTATCTCATGTTTAGTGAAATCTTGAGATCTAAGAGATGATGAAATAATGCGTTCGAGGTGAATGTTTTTACTCTCTGATTATGGGCTTTTTGTGTATTTTTCTGATGGACCTTACCGATATTTCTCTTGGGTTCATGAACCATAGCTGTTAACTTTTAAAATAATATAAGACATCGTTGAAGGTGGATTCTGAACAATGTCAAAGTTTTATTACTAAAATTAGAATATGGTTTTTTAAAATATTCTCATTGATTGGTTGCTCTGTTGCTTTCAGAATCTCTCATTTACAACATTTATGTTATATATATATATATATATACTCGTTTTGTAAATTAAAAAAGAGTCACGTACTATTGATTGTTTTATAAGCAACATTTTTTTCCAGGAAATATATAAAATCATCTAATAACAAAACTTTTGTTTGTTATACTTTATTTCTTTTGTATATTTCATAAAATAAAAAAAAGTGAAAAAGACATGATAGTCGAAGTGATTCACACGAATCGAACTATAATAATCTATACTCTTTATTTTATCCTCATTCTATCATCTTTTTTGTTTTTCGTTTTATCCTTTGGGTTCATGTTATTTTCATATGTATATTCCACAAAAAAAAAAAAAAACGTATATTCTGTTATTTTTACCAAATAAATAAGGGTTTTAATTTTATTTTTTTAACCTACTCATTAACATAAGTTAGGCATATATTATACTTAAAAAAAAAAAATTACCCTAAAGTTTGGCATATAAATAAAAAAGATGAAACCTATGAATTAAATTACCTAACTATATATATATATATATATACACACTTTAAATTTAACAATTTGTTTGTTTTTTTTCTTATTTTCGTGTAACAGCTGTATATTTATATTATTTTAGTGTGTATGCCCAGAGATGGAGTGTTTTTGTGTTGTTGTTTCTTCTCTATCGTAACAACATCGTCCGTTCACATTGATTAAAGCTTTCTTCATCATCATCTTCAACGTCTTCTTCTTCTTCTTTCATTGATGCTACTTCCCATTTACCCCTTTCTCTCTGCTTTTTCCCCTCTCTCTCTCTCTCACTCTCACTCTCACAGTTTTCTCCTTCTCCCTTTGCGTGACATTTCTTCAATTTCAGATTCCCTTCCTTTTATAATCTGAGATTCTTCATCGGTTCTATGGATCTTAATTTGACTTCGATTTGAATCCCAGTTTCGTTATCCCTCGATCGGGTTTTTTTTTTGGATCGTCCCCAATCTAGGTATTGGCCTTTCTCTGTCTATCTGTTTCTTTTCAAATCTGCATTTTTTTTTTTTTTTTTGAGATTTTTGAGATTTGGGTTCGTCTCTGGTGTAATCTGTTTATCGTATCTCTAATTCAGATAACTAAGATTCGATTTTTAAGGTATCGAGATTGAGAATATTTATGAATTGAACTCTGGATTTGGTTGGATTGAGAAAGTTTTTTTTTTGAGATTGGTGAATGATGATCTCTTTGTTGTCAATTTGGGATTTTGGTGTGTAGGTTTGTAGACGATGAGATAGTGTTAGGAAAGACCCAGAATTTTTGTTATTGTCTGCAATGTCGACGACGTCTTTGCAAACGATTGGTGCTATTAAGTCATATCATCACCAAGCTCAGCATTTGGTTAAGAACTATCTACTAGCTGATCCCTTTATTCCTTACACTTCTGTTCTCACCGGCATTTTCCTTTGCAAAGTGGTAAAGTTCTCTTCTTTTTATCTACTTATGGATTCTATAGATCTGAGGAGATGCGAGATCCATGCAGTGATTGATTGATAATTGTATGTTATTTTGTGTTTTGCAGGTGTATGATCTTTGTCATTTTATCAGCAACTCACATTCTAAGACTTTTATCATCCTCACTAAAATCCAAAGAATCGAATGGAATAACCGGTTTGTGTGTTTTTGATGATTGTTTTTTACTCTTTTTTTTAAGTGTTGTTGTGTGTGGTTGTTTAGGTTTTTTTTGAAAATCGTTTGTTCTTGTTTGGCAGGGGTATCTCAACAGTTCATGCTATATTTATCTCGGCTCTGTCCCTGTATTTTGTTTTCTGGTCCGACCTCTTTTCTGATAGGTGGCATAATGATCTTGTTGTTTTCCGGAGCTCACGGCTTTCCTCTCTTGGTTTAGGGGTATGCACTAATTTAAATGGATCCAAAAGCTGATGTAGAGTCTATGTGAGAAGAAATTTTAACATTTTATTACATTAATGGTTTTTTTTTGCAGATATCTATTGGTTACTTCATTGCTGATCTTGGGATGATCTTCTGGAAGTATCCTTCTTTGGGTGGGATCGAGTATGTAAGTCACTTTTCTTGACCAAACACTTGACTTTCATCAAGTGATTTCTCTCCAAAGATATTCAAAGTCCTCCCAAATATTCGGCTTGTTGATGTTTCACTTTCGTTTTATCAACTTGTACACCTCTGCATTGCTCAATGGTATCAATGTGTAAAGATTGCTAACACGCTTGAAACTAAGACGGAGATTGGCATATTGATTTCAGATTGTGCATCACTCGTTATCGGGGGTAGCAGTCGCCTACTCTTTGTTTTCTGGGGAAGGACAGTTGTATACCTACATGGTCCTCATCTCAGAGATTACAACACCAGAGATCAACTTGAGATGGTACTTCCCTATTTTTCCATATACCATACAAGATGTATCACATTATCAATTTCTCTTCTGACAAAAAAAGTGGATTGTCTCGGGGGTCTTATGAAGGTACCTGGACACCGCTGGTATGAAGAAGTCATTGGCATATGTTGTTAATGGCGTTTTCATCTTCTTGGCCTGGCTGGTACGTTGTTAATGGCGTTTTCATAATGATTTTAAAACCCTAATCAACATTCGATTCATTTTGATGCTAGGCATTTATGTCTCTACATATGACTCAAATACTTTCATGTCAGGTTGCTAGAATCCTACTGTTCATATACATGTTTTATCATGTCTATCTCCACTACAACCAGGTAAAACTCATGATCCCCTTCTCCTTACTATCCAGCGGTTTTATTGTTGTGTTGATACCCTATGTCTTCAAAAACTTCCTCATGAAGTCAATACATCACAATGCTTCAAATTTCTGGATGTGCTTTTTTTTGGTTTATGTGATTGGGAATTACTTTGTTTTGTGGTAGGTCATGAGGATGCACATCTTCGGTTACGTTTTGGTATTCGGGGTACCAGCTGCGCTTGGTGTCATGAACTTGGTATGGTTCGGGAAGATTGTGAGAGGGGTAAAGAAAACATTAGCTAAGAGATGTGAATGTTGAGGATTGGTGAGTCTTCCTCTTCCTCACAATGTTGTTTCATCAGATCATCATCTTCTCTTCTTCGTCCCTCTGACATATGTCTGTCTCTCTAGTGTAAGTAGTTTTTGTCTGATGGAGAAAGAAAAAGGAAAAAAAAACCAAAAATGATACGATCCTCTGACTCTGTAAATGATCAAAAATTCAAGCCTCTCTTTACGTTTTTCAGTATACAATGTAATTCTGTTTTCATTCTTATAGTTTTTTTTTGGTTCTTAGGGTTTTAATTTAATTACATGTAGAGTGAAAACTAGAGGAAGAAAACATTTGGTAATTTTTACTATATTTGGTTCAATTTTCTCAGTAACAAAAACTATGAATGTATTAAAACAACAAATTTGTATTTGTTGTTTAGGTTATAGATGACAAATTTGTATAGATGACAAAAGATTTAAAGTTTAGGTTAGGATATAACAGTAAAATAGATAATAGCGTAGAGTTGGGTGGAACTCTAACACGTATTTAAAACCCCGCTCGTGAAGGCCATTATGTGGACTAGTTGTTGTGGTTATCGGTGGTGGCTCATAGGCCCAATCAACGAACACAATTGCACAATATGAATACTGCACTGTCACATAAACTGCGTATTCGTTTGTGTCGACATCATTGAGTTCTCTTTTTATAATAATTAGAATGTACGGATACAAACAACGGTATGTGACTGATTGTGTATTTTTTTTTAGTCCTGTTTACTTTATTTTCTGTTGTTTCTGTAAGACAAAAAAATAATGTTTTGTTTTTAATTTTTGTGAAAAATGAATAGTATTCTCTTATTAAGAAAAAGAAATGTCAAAACCATGCGTTTTACCGGTTTTGAATCTCGGCGGTGATAGAATCCACATTAATGTAATTGTTATCATTAGTACTAAATCACGACTAAACTGTCAGACCAAGTTTATAATCGATGTAAGCACATACATTAACCATACAATCTAAAAATTGTTTTGTCTGTATATCAGTCTAAGTAAACCATTTTTAATCACACGAATAGATTTTTCTATACGTATTTGATTTTCAGGTACAATTTGGTGTGTCATAAGTTAACATAGCGCACCAGTCTCTATCTAAAATGTTTTTATTTTATTTTTATTATTATTATTGTCATTATTTCAACACAGCTCACTTTCTCTGTAGAAAAGCTGCATCTGAAGGGGGGTGTGTGGGGGAGAAAAAGAGAGGCACTTTTGGCCATAGAGTACAACACTATACCACATTACATACTTCACTTTTCTTTTTCTTTTCTCTTTCTTATAAACATTTTATAATTTTATATCATATTATATTGCTTACCAAATTGGCCCATTGTGATTTATTGTTGTGACCCCCATGGGTTCCTCTTATTTCCCCTTTTTCACTAGCAAATAAAATATCGAACTATCGTGTTCATAAGATGGACCTTACGTGTGTTTATAGGATCTGCGCATTGACTATATATCTATATGAAGCATGGGTTATTCAAGTTCAACTTAGACAGAATAGTTTCCACTTTTCTTAACTACATTCTTAGAGCATATACACAATCTCTCGCCCATAAATTTAAATCTTTCAAATGAGAGACTATCTCATTTTTTTTTGAGAGACTCGTTTAATTAAAAAATATTATTTATTTTTTTGTTAATACTTTTTGTAAGTGAGAGACTTTGGTGGAGAGACTCACCATTGCAAATGCTCTTAGAGAGATTGAAATCTAATTAAAGGAAAATTGAAACGTGGCTTAAGTAATTCTACCTTAACCCCACTATGGTAGGATTGTTGACTATAGCTAGGGTTAACGTACGTGGGTTGTGTCTAACCCATTGTTCCATTATGCTATGGGACGGTTTCTCAATTTATTATGGTGTTTGCAAAAATGTAGGTCTAGTGAAATGAGTTAACCGCGAAGTGTACCGGTTTATAGTGTAATGAGATCACATACCATATACCAACTGTGAAATAATTAGTATGTATATTGGACAGGATGGTCCTAACCTTAGGTTTGTATCTTAACTACACTCTACACTTTGATTAACGATCATAAATCTTAGAAGCTAAAAAAGAATTAGAAGGATTTTTGTTTTTTTTGTCACTAAGCTTTTTGATGCATTGAAGAGAGAAGAATGAGAAGGGAACCAATAATACTCAATAGAATGGCCTCCACACTCTTCCCCTTCCTTTGACTGCTCTCTCTGCCCCCTTTGACCACTTTCTCTCTCACTTAAATGCTTCCCTACGCTCCTCTCTCCTACTCGTTCATCTCACGCTCCCCATCCAAAAGTTTCATAGCTTCTTCTTATTTAATTGCATGATTAGGTCCATGATTAGCTATCTACGTCGTCCTTCCAAGTCTTTTTTGGTTACACCAATGTAATTGAGTAGCATTACACTTACGTGTATACGTTAAGGCTCCATATTTTTGAACTTTAGTCACAAACTGTCTAAGTATCGTCAAGGATCTCTCTAATACGAATAGATCATGTATTTTGTATAGAATCATACATATATGTCAAGAAAGCATACATACATGTAACGTAAGTTAACTTGATAATTAGTAACAAAAGCTACGGTTTTGACCTATTACTAGCGAAGCACCTTAATTTGGTGTATTTATTGTATAGGAACATGCATACATAATCAAAATCGAAACATATAGTTTCCTTGTGGTATGAAGTCCACAGTTTAATTACCATGTACATAAGTATCACATTTCGATTTTGCATGGAATCAACAAATTTCACTTACTTAAAAAACATTTGATAGTGAAAAAACAATATTAAGACTTCAAATATCAATTTATGTACTCCGGTCATCACTCTCCACGATTTAATCACTTCCCTAATCAAATTAACTACATAACAATTATTCAAGTTATATATTATGGTGGACCTCCTTGATGTTGATTATTATGGCGAGCAGATGAAGATGATGAAGAAGAAGCTAAGGCAAAAATGGAGCTCGCTAGCTTATTAATGGCTTCCACTAATCCATCCATGCCTTCTCTGTTCATCTCAACACTAGATTCTTCCATCTTTAGTCTCCTCTCTTGTACACTCATCACTTCCTTATGTCTCCGATCTTGTCTCTCCTCACTCTCCCTAATCGCGTTTGCAATCACAGTCACACTTCTTGATAACGCAGCTGCCACTGTCGTCTCTTCTTCATCTCTCTTACTGCGTCTAGCCTCCTCCGCTTCTACACCGCCACCACTAGGACCGGCGGTTGTGGTCGGCATTGTTCTCCTTCTCTTCGCCGGAGATGTGTCTGAATACTCACTTGTATCAGAATCTGAGCTACTACTATCCTTCTTCAACAAAGTTTATTAAACATAACCCGAAACCAATTACTTGTTAATACCAATTAAAGATAACGTTATCTATATATATATAACTAAAATAATCCAACTTAATATCAAGACACAACTAATGTATGGTTTTTTTTTTGTTCTTAATTAAGAGTTGTAGCAAATAAAAGAATAACATTAGCTTTTATACATCAAAAAGTTGCATTAAAATTGTAAATTATTTTCAGGTTTAATCAGCCTAATTATTGACATAAATTACAATGTGGGTTTTTCTTTTAATGTCAGATTTTTTTTTTTAGTATTCTCAAATAATGAAAACTAAACTTAAGAGCAAATGCTAGAAGTTAAGAAGAGAGAGAAAGAAGGTACCTACTGTGGGCAGTATTGGCTGAGCATGAAAAGAAGGCGGTGGAGGCGGTGGCAGAAGTAGTGGTCGTGGTAACGGCTGCAGCGGCGGTGGTTGAGACGGTGGCGGAGGAAGGGATACTATAACAGCAGCAGGAGGAGGAGGAGGCTGATGAATGATTTGATGTACTTTTGGAACAACAAATCCTAAACCTTGTTGTTGTAACACTTTTTGTAACTGTCCACCGCCCGAACCGTTTCCACTTCCAATAGCGGCAGCAACAGCAGCGGTCACGGCGGTTGCTGCGGTGGAAGAAGGCAGCGTTTTGTTCTCAACCACTTCGAACAAAGCTTGGTATGTCTGAGGCAACATATTACTCGGCAAGTTTCTCTCTTTCCTCTCACTTTTCTCCATCTTCCAGTACGACGGCGTATCCCCAGCAGAGGCGGCGGCAGCAGCAGCTGAAGATGAAGACGACTCAGCGGCGGTAAAAGACGATTCTACCCTTCGTCTCTCGTACTCTCTAACCTTTTTGTAGTCTCTCATGAGATTATCCCATTTGTCATTGCACTGATTCTGACTCCTCATACAGCCTTTTCTCCAACAGTAGTCTTCTATCCACTTCCACCGTAGCTCAGCTGGTTTATTACTACTACGGCTGTCTTGTTGCTGCTCCGGCGGTGGAAGGCCAATGGACCGTCGCATCCGCCTCTCGTCATCCATCTTCTTGGCTTCAATGAGGACCATGGTCTCGTTTAGAGTCCAATTACCTTTTCTGTACTCTCTCATCATAACCAACCCACCACTTTGGTCAGCCATGTTTTTTTTTTTCTTGAAATAATCTTGAAAAAATCAAGAACTAGAGAGAGATTAGTGTAGAGAGAGATTAGTGTAGAGAGAGAGAGGCTTTTGGTAGGTGTTGGAGAAAGGGGAGAAGAAAGGGATTGTCTTGAGGTGGGGATAGGTGTAGTGTGTGTTTAAGTTTTGGGGATAGTTTGATTTATTTTCTTTTATGTTTTTCATGTGGGTGTGTGATTGAGAAGACTGGTCAAAATCTTTTTGTTGTAGTACTAAGATTGTCACCAAGTGCAATAAAAAGGACAAGTATTGCAAAATTGGGAGCCAAGTGAAAAGAAAAACAAAGTAGTGTTGTAACCCATTCATTCATTAATTGTTTTTTTTTTCTTTTGGCAACATTCATTCATTAATTTATTAAATTGACCCTTTTCTCTTCTTTTTTTTTTTATTTGTTTTGTTTTTTGGTTTTAATATATATCAAAACTTCATTCATTCATGTCTCTCTTTATTTCTTTGGGGACAGGAAATCTTAGGTGTATCTAGCATTTCTAATTATGTACACAATTTCAAATAGGTGGAGTAAATGGGTCAATGTTTCATAAAATCTACTTCCCTGTTTTTTTTCATAAATATTTTAATGGTAAAAACTGTGTTTTTCATAATCGCAGTAAAAATGTGTAGTATGTTTAGTAAATTAAAATAGATAAGAACATCTATCGGTCGATTTTTTTTTTCTTGTTGTTAGGTTTTCAAATCACCATTGGTACATAATTAGATACTATAAATTGTATGTATTGAAAGATGAGTAGACCAAGCTAGACGTATATATACGACAAAATGTCAAGAAACCACAAATGAGAACAATGCGATTCGATATTTTTAATTAGTTTAGGACCACAAATATTTCATAAACGGTCTCATTCAACAAGGCAAATGCATGAGTGATGTATCTGTTTTCAAACTTATAAGAAATTGGTAGATTTTGGAGGCATCCTATGTAGATCTCGTTTCCATTTTAATAAAACAAATACAGTGATAATATATACATGACTTTTTTTTTCAAACTTCGAAAAGCTATTGGCTTTGTGTATGATTGCTTCTCATACTTTCTTTTACAAAGAAAATGGATTGATTTGCGATTCTCTAACTCATGTGCACGAGCTATAAGTAGAATAATTACTTTCTTTTAATGTATCTGCCTTTGAACCTTATTTCTGCGCATGCATGTATGTTAATTTGTGTAGAATACGTCAGTGCTTGATTTCCTTACGTACATAATTATATTTAGAAATCATATGTATAAAAGATTTGGAGTAAAACATGGATTAGGATTCTTATTATTGGTTCCTTAACAAAATATGTATAGAAATATATATTCACAGATTTTTAAAAGGACACAACTTTTTATCCTTTAAAATTTTGAAAGCATATTTGTAATGATTAAATTCTCATTTCTATCATATAATGGTAATTAGAAGACCTTAAATAATATTTCAACTAATGTTCATATATAAATTTGGTCTTCATGATTAAATTCTCGTTTTCATGAAGATTAGTCTTCTATATAAGTTATCTAATAACAAAAAATGCGATATTTAGAAACATATAAAAGTAAATATTCATGGATAGCTAAAGTATTCTTAATGTATGTAACTAGTAAATAGATATGAATTAGAACACATAAATATAATATTGAAATTTCATTATTTTCCAAAGTAGTTAGATGTCGCAGTATTTAAAAACTCAAAAAAGTATCATTTTCGTAAAAGTACTTTCTCAGCAACAGAAATAGATAAATTAGTATATACATAATAATTTGCGTACACTACGTAAGTTGCATTGCATGGCGAGAGGTATTATTGCATCCCATATGGAAAATACAAACAGTNTAATCAGCCTAATTATTGACATAAATTACAATGTGGGTTTTTCTTTTAATGTCAGATTTTTTTTTTTAGTATTCTCAAATAATGAAAACTAAACTTAAGAGCAAATGCTAGAAGTTAAGAAGAGAGAGAAAGAAGGTACCTACTGTGGGCAGTATTGGCTGAGCATGAAAAGAAGGCGGTGGAGGCGGTGGCAGAAGTAGTGGTCGTGGTAACGGCTGCAGCGGCGGTGGTTGAGACGGTGGCGGAGGAAGGGATACTATAACAGCAGCAGGAGGAGGAGGAGGCTGATGAATGATTTGATGTACTTTTGGAACAACAAATCCTAAACCTTGTTGTTGTAACACTTTTTGTAACTGTCCACCGCCCGAACCGTTTCCACTTCCAATAGCGGCAGCAACAGCAGCGGTCACGGCGGTTGCTGCGGTGGAAGAAGGCAGCGTTTTGTTCTCAACCACTTCGAACAAAGCTTGGTATGTCTGAGGCAACATATTACTCGGCAAGTTTCTCTCTTTCCTCTCACTTTTCTCCATCTTCCAGTACGACGGCGTATCCCCAGCAGAGGCGGCGGCAGCAGCAGCTGAAGATGAAGACGACTCAGCGGCGGTAAAAGACGATTCTACCCTTCGTCTCTCGTACTCTCTAACCTTTTTGTAGTCTCTCATGAGATTATCCCATTTGTCATTGCACTGATTCTGACTCCTCATACAGCCTTTTCTCCAACAGTAGTCTTCTATCCACTTCCACCGTAGCTCAGCTGGTTTATTACTACTACGGCTGTCTTGTTGCTGCTCCGGCGGTGGAAGGCCAATGGACCGTCGCATCCGCCTCTCGTCATCCATCTTCTTGGCTTCAATGAGGACCATGGTCTCGTTTAGAGTCCAATTACCTTTTCTGTACTCTCTCATCATAACCAACCCACCACTTTGGTCAGCCATGTTTTTTTTTTTCTTGAAATAATCTTGAAAAAATCAAGAACTAGAGAGAGATTAGTGTAGAGAGAGATTAGTGTAGAGAGAGAGAGGCTTTTGGTAGGTGTTGGAGAAAGGGGAGAAGAAAGGGATTGTCTTGAGGTGGGGATAGGTGTAGTGTGTGTTTAAGTTTTGGGGATAGTTTGATTTATTTTCTTTTATGTTTTTCATGTGGGTGTGTGATTGAGAAGACTGGTCAAAATCTTTTTGTTGTAGTACTAAGATTGTCACCAAGTGCAATAAAAAGGACAAGTATTGCAAAATTGGGAGCCAAGTGAAAAGAAAAACAAAGTAGTGTTGTAACCCATTCATTCATTAATTGTTTTTTTTTTCTTTTGGCAACATTCATTCATTAATTTATTAAATTGACCCTTTTCTCTTCTTTTTTTTTTTATTTGTTTTGTTTTTTGGTTTTAATATATATCAAAACTTCATTCATTCATGTCTCTCTTTATTTCTTTGGGGACAGGAAATCTTAGGTGTATCTAGCATTTCTAATTATGTACACAATTTCAAATAGGTGGAGTAAATGGGTCAATGTTTCATAAAATCTACTTCCCTGTTTTTTTTCATAAATATTTTAATGGTAAAAACTGTGTTTTTCATAATCGCAGTAAAAATGTGTAGTATGTTTAGTAAATTAAAATAGATAAGAACATCTATCGGTCGATTTTTTTTTTCTTGTTGTTAGGTTTTCAAATCACCATTGGTACATAATTAGATACTATAAATTGTATGTATTGAAAGATGAGTAGACCAAGCTAGACGTATATATACGACAAAATGTCAAGAAACCACAAATGAGAACAATGCGATTCGATATTTTTAATTAGTTTAGGACCACAAATATTTCATAAACGGTCTCATTCAACAAGGCAAATGCATGAGTGATGTATCTGTTTTCAAACTTATAAGAAATTGGTAGATTTTGGAGGCATCCTATGTAGATCTCGTTTCCATTTTAATAAAACAAATACAGTGATAATATATACATGACTTTTTTTTTCAAACTTCGAAAAGCTATTGGCTTTGTGTATGATTGCTTCTCATACTTTCTTTTACAAAGAAAATGGATTGATTTGCGATTCTCTAACTCATGTGCACGAGCTATAAGTAGAATAATTACTTTCTTTTAATGTATCTGCCTTTGAACCTTATTTCTGCGCATGCATGTATGTTAATTTGTGTAGAATACGTCAGTGCTTGATTTCCTTACGTACATAATTATATTTAGAAATCATATGTATAAAAGATTTGGAGTAAAACATGGATTAGGATTCTTATTATTGGTTCCTTAACAAAATATGTATAGAAATATATATTCACAGATTTTTAAAAGGACACAACTTTTTATCCTTTAAAATTTTGAAAGCATATTTGTAATGATTAAATTCTCATTTCTATCATATAATGGTAATTAGAAGACCTTAAATAATATTTCAACTAATGTTCATATATAAATTTGGTCTTCATGATTAAATTCTCGTTTTCATGAAGATTAGTCTTCTATATAAGTTATCTAATAACAAAAAATGCGATATTTAGAAACATATAAAAGTAAATATTCATGGATAGCTAAAGTATTCTTAATGTATGTAACTAGTAAATAGATATGAATTAGAACACATAAATATAATATTGAAATTTCATTATTTTCCAAAGTAGTTAGATGTCGCAGTATTTAAAAACTCAAAAAAGTATCATTTTCGTAAAAGTACTTTCTCAGCAACAGAAATAGATAAATTAGTATATACATAATAATTTGCGTACACTACGTAAGTTGCATTGCATGGCGAGAGGTATTATTGCATCCCATATGGAAAATACAAACAGTTCATCATTGTCTGCAAAATGATACATACACAATCAAGCTCCCACGTTACAAATCTACGATGCAGAGATATTATTAGTCTTTCAATAAAAGGTTCAAAACAAATGATTTCTTAGGAAATATAATGTATACGAAATTATTTGAAATGTAACATTTGGAATCCATCTATTTTAGATGATCTATGCTAAAATCAGAAGTTTAATTCTCTCTCTCTCTCTCTATATATATATATATATATATACCGAAAAAGGTGTGTATCGAATAAAACTAGCAGATCGTTTATTTCGATGAAGACTTTGAAATACAAATCAATTAGGATAATAAAACCACTTTTCTAATGAGGCCATGGACGAGCCATTTTTTACATGTAATTAACATCTGAAGTATTTTTTAGATAACTATTGTTGCAACTCTACTTACAAACATCATGTATAGTTTGAAACACAAAATTCAAAAATATTAAATTTTAAATAGTTTAAAAGATTTTCATGAGAATGTGTGTGTGTATGGTTTAAGAAGATACTTAAACGGTTAAACCTATATCGATATTTATAACTTATAAGAATGATGTGATTCAAAGTAACAATGATAATTGATAGACCTGTAAAACAAATAAATAAATGAAAGTGGAATGAACTTAAACAAGTAAAGGATCTATCGAAACTTGCATGGAGGGAGTGGACTTAATCATATGTATTTCTGCATGCATGGATCGTGTATGCTTTTTGTAAAGATCATATCTCTTAACCCTTCAAATTCTATTTACTTAAAATAAAATAAAAATCAAATCTAGCATGAAAAGCATACATGAATCAATTACAAGACCGACGTTACAACCTTAACAATCATTAAAATGCAAAGTCTCTGTTTCTCTCTCCTCGTATTTGTAGTATTTGTTTCATGGTTGACATGCATGCCACTATAATTAGTCACGTCAAAACAATGAAACCCTAGTAAAAGTGTATCCTTTAAAAAAATTAAAATGAATACCTTTTGTCATGATATGATCAAGCTATTGATATATATATCTATATATATATATATATTTGGAACAAATCAAGCTATTGATATTTCTGTTCATTAAAATAGGACTTTGAAATATGAAATTGAAATTTGGCTATATGCAAGGAATTGGTGGTTTCAATAGTCACGACTCACGAACCTAATTAGCATGCTTAAATCAAATATAGGAAAAAAAGATGGCTAGCTACACCAAATATCACTGAATATATGGTTACATATACTAAGTATACTATTATACCTTTAATTACACAAAAAATATGTATTACATGGTCACATGCATTAACTATATGATGTCATGTGTTCAACACCATAGACATACATTTTTGGTATACCGGTTGATTAAATCGGCAAACACCGATGTTGACTCCGGCATTGACCAATTTTTAGTTTTTTTGTANATGTCTGAGGCAACATATTACTCGGCAAGTTTCTCTCTTTCCTCTCACTTTTCTCCATCTTCCAGTACGACGGCGTATCCCCAGCAGAGGCGGCGGCAGCAGCAGCTGAAGATGAAGACGACTCAGCGGCGGTAAAAGACGATTCTACCCTTCGTCTCTCGTACTCTCTAACCTTTTTGTAGTCTCTCATGAGATTATCCCATTTGTCATTGCACTGATTCTGACTCCTCATACAGCCTTTTCTCCAACAGTAGTCTTCTATCCACTTCCACCGTAGCTCAGCTGGTTTATTACTACTACGGCTGTCTTGTTGCTGCTCCGGCGGTGGAAGGCCAATGGACCGTCGCATCCGCCTCTCGTCATCCATCTTCTTGGCTTCAATGAGGACCATGGTCTCGTTTAGAGTCCAATTACCTTTTCTGTACTCTCTCATCATAACCAACCCACCACTTTGGTCAGCCATGTTTTTTTTTTTCTTGAAATAATCTTGAAAAAATCAAGAACTAGAGAGAGATTAGTGTAGAGAGAGATTAGTGTAGAGAGAGAGAGGCTTTTGGTAGGTGTTGGAGAAAGGGGAGAAGAAAGGGATTGTCTTGAGGTGGGGATAGGTGTAGTGTGTGTTTAAGTTTTGGGGATAGTTTGATTTATTTTCTTTTATGTTTTTCATGTGGGTGTGTGATTGAGAAGACTGGTCAAAATCTTTTTGTTGTAGTACTAAGATTGTCACCAAGTGCAATAAAAAGGACAAGTATTGCAAAATTGGGAGCCAAGTGAAAAGAAAAACAAAGTAGTGTTGTAACCCATTCATTCATTAATT
>NC_025698.1:16782791-16798210 GCF_000633955.1 Camelina sativa
TATATGCAAGGAATTGGTGGTTTCAATAGTCACGACTCACGAACCTAATTAGCATGCTTAAATCAAATATAGGAAAAAAAGATGGCTAGCTACACCAAATATCACTGAATATATGGTTACATATACTAAGTATACTATTATACCTTTAATTACACAAAAAATATGTATTACATGGTCACATGCATTAACTATATGATGTCATGTGTTCAACACCATAGACATACATTTTTGGTATACCGGTTGATTAAATCGGCAAACACCGATGTTGACTCCGGCATTGACCAATTTTTAGTTTTTTTGTATTTTTATATTTTTGTATGTACTATATTATAACCAAAAACAATAAATTATTGTATTGAATCATTTATGGTTTTGTATAATTAAAAAAATATTTATATTCAGTCTAAACATTTTGTATATATCTTTAATGTTTCATNACTCTCTAACCTTTTTGTAGTCTCTCATGAGATTATCCCATTTGTCATTGCACTGATTCTGACTCCTCATACAGCCTTTTCTCCAACAGTAGTCTTCTATCCACTTCCACCGTAGCTCAGCTGGTTTATTACTACTACGGCTGTCTTGTTGCTGCTCCGGCGGTGGAAGGCCAATGGACCGTCGCATCCGCCTCTCGTCATCCATCTTCTTGGCTTCAATGAGGACCATGGTCTCGTTTAGAGTCCAATTACCTTTTCTGTACTCTCTCATCATAACCAACCCACCACTTTGGTCAGCCATGTTTTTTTTTTTCTTGAAATAATCTTGAAAAAATCAAGAACTAGAGAGAGATTAGTGTAGAGAGAGATTAGTGTAGAGAGAGAGAGGCTTTTGGTAGGTGTTGGAGAAAGGGGAGAAGAAAGGGATTGTCTTGAGGTGGGGATAGGTGTAGTGTGTGTTTAAGTTTTGGGGATAGTTTGATTTATTTTCTTTTATGTTTTTCATGTGGGTGTGTGATTGAGAAGACTGGTCAAAATCTTTTTGTTGTAGTACTAAGATTGTCACCAAGTGCAATAAAAAGGACAAGTATTGCAAAATTGGGAGCCAAGTGAAAAGAAAAACAAAGTAGTGTTGTAACCCATTCATTCATTAATTGTTTTTTTTTTCTTTTGGCAACATTCATTCATTAATTTATTAAATTGACCCTTTTCTCTTCTTTTTTTTTTTATTTGTTTTGTTTTTTGGTTTTAATATATATCAAAACTTCATTCATTCATGTCTCTCTTTATTTCTTTGGGGACAGGAAATCTTAGGTGTATCTAGCATTTCTAATTATGTACACAATTTCAAATAGGTGGAGTAAATGGGTCAATGTTTCATAAAATCTACTTCCCTGTTTTTTTTCATAAATATTTTAATGGTAAAAACTGTGTTTTTCATAATCGCAGTAAAAATGTGTAGTATGTTTAGTAAATTAAAATAGATAAGAACATCTATCGGTCGATTTTTTTTTTCTTGTTGTTAGGTTTTCAAATCACCATTGGTACATAATTAGATACTATAAATTGTATGTATTGAAAGATGAGTAGACCAAGCTAGACGTATATATACGACAAAATGTCAAGAAACCACAAATGAGAACAATGCGATTCGATATTTTTAATTAGTTTAGGACCACAAATATTTCATAAACGGTCTCATTCAACAAGGCAAATGCATGAGTGATGTATCTGTTTTCAAACTTATAAGAAATTGGTAGATTTTGGAGGCATCCTATGTAGATCTCGTTTCCATTTTAATAAAACAAATACAGTGATAATATATACATGACTTTTTTTTTCAAACTTCGAAAAGCTATTGGCTTTGTGTATGATTGCTTCTCATACTTTCTTTTACAAAGAAAATGGATTGATTTGCGATTCTCTAACTCATGTGCACGAGCTATAAGTAGAATAATTACTTTCTTTTAATGTATCTGCCTTTGAACCTTATTTCTGCGCATGCATGTATGTTAATTTGTGTAGAATACGTCAGTGCTTGATTTCCTTACGTACATAATTATATTTAGAAATCATATGTATAAAAGATTTGGAGTAAAACATGGATTAGGATTCTTATTATTGGTTCCTTAACAAAATATGTATAGAAATATATATTCACAGATTTTTAAAAGGACACAACTTTTTATCCTTTAAAATTTTGAAAGCATATTTGTAATGATTAAATTCTCATTTCTATCATATAATGGTAATTAGAAGACCTTAAATAATATTTCAACTAATGTTCATATATAAATTTGGTCTTCATGATTAAATTCTCGTTTTCATGAAGATTAGTCTTCTATATAAGTTATCTAATAACAAAAAATGCGATATTTAGAAACATATAAAAGTAAATATTCATGGATAGCTAAAGTATTCTTAATGTATGTAACTAGTAAATAGATATGAATTAGAACACATAAATATAATATTGAAATTTCATTATTTTCCAAAGTAGTTAGATGTCGCAGTATTTAAAAACTCAAAAAAGTATCATTTTCGTAAAAGTACTTTCTCAGCAACAGAAATAGATAAATTAGTATATACATAATAATTTGCGTACACTACGTAAGTTGCATTGCATGGCGAGAGGTATTATTGCATCCCATATGGAAAATACAAACAGTTCATCATTGTCTGCAAAATGATACATACACAATCAAGCTCCCACGTTACAAATCTACGATGCAGAGATATTATTAGTCTTTCAATAAAAGGTTCAAAACAAATGATTTCTTAGGAAATATAATGTATACGAAATTATTTGAAATGTAACATTTGGAATCCATCTATTTTAGATGATCTATGCTAAAATCAGAAGTTTAATTCTCTCTCTCTCTCTCTATATATATATATATATATATACCGAAAAAGGTGTGTATCGAATAAAACTAGCAGATCGTTTATTTCGATGAAGACTTTGAAATACAAATCAATTAGGATAATAAAACCACTTTTCTAATGAGGCCATGGACGAGCCATTTTTTACATGTAATTAACATCTGAAGTATTTTTTAGATAACTATTGTTGCAACTCTACTTACAAACATCATGTATAGTTTGAAACACAAAATTCAAAAATATTAAATTTTAAATAGTTTAAAAGATTTTCATGAGAATGTGTGTGTGTATGGTTTAAGAAGATACTTAAACGGTTAAACCTATATCGATATTTATAACTTATAAGAATGATGTGATTCAAAGTAACAATGATAATTGATAGACCTGTAAAACAAATAAATAAATGAAAGTGGAATGAACTTAAACAAGTAAAGGATCTATCGAAACTTGCATGGAGGGAGTGGACTTAATCATATGTATTTCTGCATGCATGGATCGTGTATGCTTTTTGTAAAGATCATATCTCTTAACCCTTCAAATTCTATTTACTTAAAATAAAATAAAAATCAAATCTAGCATGAAAAGCATACATGAATCAATTACAAGACCGACGTTACAACCTTAACAATCATTAAAATGCAAAGTCTCTGTTTCTCTCTCCTCGTATTTGTAGTATTTGTTTCATGGTTGACATGCATGCCACTATAATTAGTCACGTCAAAACAATGAAACCCTAGTAAAAGTGTATCCTTTAAAAAAATTAAAATGAATACCTTTTGTCATGATATGATCAAGCTATTGATATATATATCTATATATATATATATATTTGGAACAAATCAAGCTATTGATATTTCTGTTCATTAAAATAGGACTTTGAAATATGAAATTGAAATTTGGCTATATGCAAGGAATTGGTGGTTTCAATAGTCACGACTCACGAACCTAATTAGCATGCTTAAATCAAATATAGGAAAAAAAGATGGCTAGCTACACCAAATATCACTGAATATATGGTTACATATACTAAGTATACTATTATACCTTTAATTACACAAAAAATATGTATTACATGGTCACATGCATTAACTATATGATGTCATGTGTTCAACACCATAGACATACATTTTTGGTATACCGGTTGATTAAATCGGCAAACACCGATGTTGACTCCGGCATTGACCAATTTTTAGTTTTTTTGTATTTTTATATTTTTGTATGTACTATATTATAACCAAAAACAATAAATTATTGTATTGAATCATTTATGGTTTTGTATAATTAAAAAAATATTTATATTCAGTCTAAACATTTTGTATATATCTTTAATGTTTCATTTCTTATAATACTTAATTATTTTCAATTTCAAAGCTAAACTAATAGTAAAATAATAATCATTAATAATTATTTTGAAAATATGAAAATTTAATTTAAAACTGGAAAATCCTATTATAATAGATTAGTAAGGGAACTGCTTAGTTTTACATTGTCAATTAAAAACATTATCTTAGTATTTAATCTATTTATTTAAATAGAAAAATGTTATGTTATTTAATGTTTTTCAACCATAAAATATCAAGAAAATCAAACTCAATGACTTTAGTTAGAAAATAATACTATGCAAAGTATTGAATATAGACTCTTTAGTCTAAATTTGCATGGTAAAAGTTATAGAAAATTTTACATACTCGTTATTTCAAAGTTTACATACTCGTAATAACATGTAAATGACACAAAAACAACTCACAATATTTATTTTTAATATATAGAAGATCCAAAAAATTTATGTTAGCAAAACTAATATATATATATATATATATATCTAAAAATAGTTATTAATGATTTTATCTATATAATAGTTTAACTTTGAAATTAAAAGTTAACTAATTATAAGAATGAATACATTAAAGATATATACAAAATATTTAGATATTGAATATAATTGTTTATTATTATTATTATAAAAACCATAAACGATTTAATATAGAAATTTATTATTTTTGATTTTTAATAGTAAAAAGAAAATTAGAATACTTTTTTGATCAATATTGGTCAACGCCGGAGTCAATATCAGTCTTCGCCGGAATTAATGGACCGGTGTACCAGAATTATATGTTTATGGTGTTGACCACATGATGTTATATAGTTTATGCATGTGACCATGTAATACATCTACTTTGTGTAGTTGAAGATACAATAGTATAGTTGGCATATGTGACCATGCATTCTCCTAGAGTTCGTGTAGCTCACTATCTTTTTTCCTCAAATATATATACAGTAGCTTGATCATATCATGACAAAAAAAAAGTATTTGTTTTAATATAATACTCCCTCTGTCTCACATAGATTGATGTTTTAGAGAATATTTTTTGTCTTTAAACAATTGATTTTCTAGATTAAAAAACTAAAATGATTTTTTTACTTTTTATTTTATTCCAAGTGGCATAATATTTAGTGGGTTATGTTTTCTCTTTCTACCATAAAATAATTATAAATTAGTTTAAAAATAAAAAGCTTAACTTTTTCTTAATATGTGTGAAACTATTGAAACATCAATCTATGTGAGACAGAAGGAGTATATGAAAGTGCAACAGAGCTCTGAAGGTAACAGGAAGCTGTGAAGTGTCTCAGAGGTCTGATATGATGATGTGGCATGGCGTGCTGATGTGGAGAAATATTGTGGAACGCGGTGACAAGGTGCGTGAGAAGGAAGGAAGAAGAGATCAAGATATACTCAAAGATATTGAGAATATATTTGATAAGAAAAGATAAGGAAGGATATATTCTTAGAGATAAGGAATATTTCCTTTTAGTTAGGATACACAAAGATCTAGGTTAGAGATCGTTTGTGGGGTTATAAGTAGACGAGGGCTAGCCGCAAAAAGAGCTAGCACTCGTGGGATAAAAGTTGTGAGATTTGTAAACCTTCAAGCAAACACAAAAAGCTTTGAAGGTGAGTGTGTTTTAACTCTTTTAGATCTACACAGGGTGTTGTGTTAGATAGATAGGAGAGTGAGCTTAGTTTCAAGTCTTGTAAGAAACGAAAGTTTTTATAAGATTGATTAAAGCGTTTGCTTGGCGCGTTCCAAGTGTTTTATTGTGTGTGTTGTGTTCTCTATACCTTTACAATTGGTATCAGAGCAAACACCTGATAAAAATNAAAAAGCTTAACTTTTTCTTAATATGTGTGAAACTATTGAAACATCAATCTATGTGAGACAGAAGGAGTATATGAAAGTGCAACAGAGCTCTGAAGGTAACAGGAAGCTGTGAAGTGTCTCAGAGGTCTGATATGATGATGTGGCATGGCGTGCTGATGTGGAGAAATATTGTGGAACGCGGTGACAAGGTGCGTGAGAAGGAAGGAAGAAGAGATCAAGATATACTCAAAGATATTGAGAATATATTTGATAAGAAAAGATAAGGAAGGATATATTCTTAGAGATAAGGAATATTTCCTTTTAGTTAGGATACACAAAGATCTAGGTTAGAGATCGTTTGTGGGGTTATAAGTAGACGAGGGCTAGCCGCAAAAAGAGCTAGCACTCGTGGGATAAAAGTTGTGAGATTTGTAAACCTTCAAGCAAACACAAAAAGCTTTGAAGGTGAGTGTGTTTTAACTCTTTTAGATCTACACAAGGTGTTGTGTTAGATAGATAGGAGAGTGAGCTTAGTTTCAAGTCTTGTAAGAAACGAAAGTTTTTATAAGATTGATTAAAGCGTTTGCTTGGCGCGTTCCAAGTGTTTTATTGTGTGTGTTGTGTTCTCTATACCTTTACAATTGGTATCAGAGCAAACACCTGATAAAAATTTCTGGTATCTTTTTCAACAGGTGAGATCTTGCGACTAGGGTATGGAGAAATCACTGGAGGTTGTTGCGTTACAAGGACCATTGAAACTGGATCCAGAATGCTTTGGTTACTGGAAAGTCTCAATCAAGCAAGTCATCTCAAGCATTGACATGAAAGCTTGGTTTGCAGTGGAGGACGGCTGGTCTCATCCAACTGAGAAGAATGAAGAAGGCGAACTGGTGCAGAAACACAGAAAGAAATGGACAGCTGGAGAAAAGGCTGACTCCAAACACAACTCGTTGGAGCTGTTGGTCATCTTCAAATCTCTGCCAAGAGACATCTTTAACCAAGTTTATGGTTGTGTGTCAGCTAAGGAGGCGTGGGACATTCTGGTCGTCACGTTTGAAGGCACATGCCGAGTTAGGCGCACAAGGTTGGACAATCTTGCATCTGACTTTGAGAACTTGCAAATGACTGAAACCGAATATGTGGCAGATTATAGTAGCCGGTTGAGTGGTATTGCTCAAGAATCTGTTGTTTTGGGCAAACGATACAAGGACAAGAAGCTGGTCAAAAAATTCCTCAGAAGTCTACCTGACAAGTTTCAACCGCACAAATCTGCTATTGATGTGTCTCTGAACTCTAATGAGCTCAAGTACAATCAAGTCGTTGGGATGATGCAGGCGTTTGAGATGCAAGTAAAGAAGAAAGAGAAGATGAATGCTAAGTCATTTGCTCTTAAAGCTATAGAGGAACAAAGGCTTGCTGAATCTCAGGAGCTTGAAGACGAAGAAAAGGTGGGTCTGTTGGTTAAGAAGTACTTTCGCAAGATGGAGAGAGGTCAGCGAAAGGGAACTACGTCTCTCAAAATGCTGATTCTGAAAAGGGGTTCAGGAAAAGTGATAAGCCGGAGCGTCAATGTGCTGAGTGTGAAGGGTATGGACATTACAAGGCTGAGTGTCCAAATTACAAACGTAAGAACTCTTTGCAGTGCTATGGGTGCAAGGGCTTTGGTCATACCAAGACTGATTGTCCCTCACTAGGTAATAATCAGAATTCCTACATCACATGGAGTGAAAGTGATTCTGATGAAGAAGACAACAAAGGTGAAATTCTGAACAACTTTGTGGCTCTGCTGGGAGTCATCGAGGAAGATGAAGGAGACGAAGCTTTGTTGTTAGAAGAGGACTTTGACAAGAAGATTGAATTTGACTCAAATGGAGAGGAGGCTGGCTTGTCAATGAAAGATCAGATAGGGCTTCTTATTCAGACTGTTGTGGAAAAGACCCGAGATAACAGTGAGCTGTCTGCCGAGAGAGATACTCTTCAGATGAACATTGCAATGTTGTCTAAGGAACTGAGTGAAGAAAAAGCCAAGTCTCTGCGTCTTGAGAAGCAACTGGAGGAACAACTGAAGAACATCAGGATGTTGAGTAATGGAACTAAAGATCTGGACATCTTACTCAGTACTGGACAATCAAGCACTGCAAAGTGGGGTTTGGGGTATCAAGGAATCAACTCTGACAAGTCCACGCAATTTGTTAAAGGGCAGCACACTGAGCCAAAACTCAAAGAACAACTTGTTGCATCAATCGCTCAACATAATCAGTTTCCTAAGGTGAATTCGCATCACAGGCGGATGATTATGCAGCGTGGGTTGTTTGGAAGACAGCCATATGGTTCACATAATTACCAACAGCCTGCTCATCGCTCTGTTAGTCTCAGCAGGAGAAGAGGATGCTGGTATTATGGTCATCTAAACCACTATAAGGCCCAGTGCTACAAGTTTTAGAATCGTGTGACAAATCTAGTGCAGAATGGTGGTTTCTATCCAGCTGTTAGAAGAGTTAGTCAAGGGTATGTCAAAAAAGATGATCTCTACTATCATGTTGCATACACAACGGATAGAACTGAAGTTCATCAGGCTAAATGGTACTTTGACAGCAGATGCTCTAGACATATGATAGGTGCTCTTGACAATTTGTCTCATATAGAAGATGTTGCTGGTGGAAGAGTCACGTTTGGAGATGGAGGAAAGGGCACAATCCGAGAAAAAGGTGGAACAAGTGGTGACACTCAACCACATCTGAAGGATGTGTTCTTGGTGGATGGATTGAAGGCCAATCTGATCAGTGTCAGCCAGTTGGGTGATAAATGCTTGGATGTTACTTTTACCAAGAAGGATTGCAAAGCCGTTGATCAACAGGGGTCTGTCAAACTCAGAGGAAGACGATCTGGGAATAATTGTTATATGTGGAAATCTGAAATGCAATGTTTCAATGCAACTGCTGAGTTAGACACAAAGTTGTGGCATCAGAAACTTGGTCATTTGAATGTTCGCACAATGTTGAAATTGGCAAACCAAGAAGTTGTACGCGGACTGCCCAAGCTGAAGGGTGACCCACACTTCGTATGTGGTCCATGCAACAAGGACAAGCAGATCAAAGCATCTCATGGGTCTGTAATAGACATTCGCACAAGCCATCCTCTACAGCTGGTTCACATAGATCTGATGGAGCCTATACAAGTTCAGAGTATATCTGGCCGACGATTCATCTTTGTGATGGTGGATGACTACACTCGCTACACCTGGGTAAGGTTTCTTCGTGATAAATCTGATACTCTTGAGTGCTTTCGTATTCTTGCCTTGTAGATTAAAAGTGAGAAATGCTCAATTGAAACCATTCGAAGCGATCATGGTGGTGAGTTTCAAAACGACAAGTTTGAACAATTATGTGGGCATCAAGACATTACTCATCAATACTCTGCACCAACAACGCCGGAACAGAATGGTGTTGCTGAACGTAAGAACAGGACGCTGCAAGAGATGGCACGAGCTATGCTGCATGGAAATCAGGTTCCTCATCGGTTCTGGGATGAAGCTGTGAACAAAGCCTGTTATATCATCAATCGTGTGCATGTTCGCCCAGGGACCAGTAAGACTCCCTATGAGCTTTGGAAAGGGAAGTCTCCAACCGTGCACTATTTCCATGTGTTTGGATGCCTCTGATGTAGTGCAATTTGCATGTTTTGTTTCTTCTATTGAGCCCAAAAATCACAAGGAGGTGCTTCGTGATGAGTTCTAGGTTGCTGCTATGCAAGATGAGTTGGAACAATTTGAACGTAGTGATATTTGGGAACACACTCAGTGACCTGTTGACGTCAATGTAGTAGGAACAAAGTGGATATTCAAGAATAAAAGTGATGATGGTGGTTGTATTGTGAGGAACAAAGCAAGGTTGGTAGCTCAAGGTTATTCTCAAATTGAGGGAATTGACTTTGATGAAACCTTTGCTCCGGTGGCAAGGTTGGAATCAATCAGGTTTATGTTTGGTATGGCATGTGCTCTTAAGTTTACCTTGCATCACATGGATGTTAAAAGTGCCTTCCTAAATGGAATACTGCAAGAGGAGGTTTATGTTGAGCAACCAAAAGGCTTTGAGAACTCAAAGCATCCTGAGCATGTTTATCGACTGAAGAAAGTCCTGTATGGTCTAAAGCAGGCATCACGAGCATGGTATGAGAGGCTGACTAAGTTTCTAATGGATCAGGGATACAGTGAAGGGAGTGTTGACAAAACGTTATTTGTTCTTAACAGCAACAACGACCTGATGTTTGTTTAGATCTATGTGGATGAGATTGATTTTGGTTCCACTTGTCAACCTCTCGTAAAACAGTTTGTGGAGAGCATGTCTCAGGAGTTTGAGATGAGTATGGTGGGAGAGCTAAGGTACTCTTTGGGACTGCAAGTTGAACAATCGGCTGATGGGATCTTTGTATCTCAAAGTACTTATGCTAAGGAGCTTGTACAACGCTTTGGATTGGGAAAGAGTAAAGAAGCAAAGATTCCTATGGGCGCAAATGACAAACTCTCCAAGGAAGAAGAAGGGGAGGATGTAGATGAGAGACTATACATAGGAATGATTGGAAGTCTACTGTATTTGACTGCTAGTCGTCCAGACATATATCTGACAGTAGGGATCTGTGCACGCTATCAATTCAAGCCCAAGATGTCATACTTACTAGCTGTAAAGAAGATCATCAAGTACATCAAAGGGACATTGGACTTTGGTATTTACTATACCAAGGATACCAACACCAGTCTGAGTGGGTATTGTGATGCTGATTGGGCATCGCAGCACAAGTGGAGGATGCTTCTCCATGGGCAACAACCTGATATCATGGCACAACAAGAAACAAAACAGTGTCTCTCTATCAACTGCTGAGGCTGAGTACATTGCCTTAGGAAGCTGTTGCACACAACTCCTTTGGATGCGGCAAATGGCTTCTGATTATGGTATGAATTCTAATACTCTTTTAATTCATTGTGATAATTTGATTGCAATAAATATTTCAAAGAATCTTGTTCAGCATTCACGAACCAAACATATTGATATTAGACACCACTTTGTTCGTGAACTAGTTGAGGCGAAACTGATCGAGATTGACCATGTGAGCACTGATTTGCAGTTAGATGATTTGTTTACCAAGCCTCTGGACTTCAACAGATTTGTAAATCTAGGAAGTCTATTGGTGTTTGTGAATTCTAACATGTTTTGCCTAAGTTGTGTTGATCAGAGACAGGAACGTGCGCTAGGACAGATCATGGAAATCCTAGAATATATAGAAGATAAGCACTTTGAAAGCAATTGTGGGAAATAGCTGTCTGTCATGCCGGTCTATCCATCCTGTCAAATGTTGTCATGTTTTAAGGAGGTCAAAGAGCTGTGAAGAGACATGTACATATATTCTCAAAAATAAAACTCTGGTTGGATGACAAGTCTGATATCAGTGATTGACAATCTCTCGTGATGTCACTGATGTTCATGTAGGTGAAACAGCTAACAGAAGGCTGAGAAACATATATATCAAATATATATATATATATATATATATATATATATATGTGCTCTTCAAAGAGAGAATCTCCACCTGCGTTAACATTTTGGGTTGGATTGCAGACTAAAGACATGCCAGTGTGAAAGACTACCCACATGCATCAAGTCTCTGAACTTCAACAATTCAAGAGGTTGTGATAGCTCCTGGCAAAGGTTCTGAACAAGTGGTTGACACAGCAAAGATATGTTTAGTGTTTTTTAAAAGCAAAAAAAAAAAAAAAACTTGGTTATGCTCACGTGTGTTTTTTCTCGATATGGGTGCCTTTATGTTCATCGTTAGTGGATGTGTGTATCAGATGTTTTTTGGTTCATGAACAGATTCAGTTTCCCTTAAAGGGGTGAAGGATGTGATTTATTAGGATCCTGTGATAAATGCAATTGAGATTAAAAAAGGGAAAAAGATTCGATGTACCATAACAGATTTATTGAGTGTTTTCAGGGTTGAGATGGTTGGTGGGCCGAGGCTTTGCAGCCCAATAGGTTTCACGAGGGTGTATAAAAGGAGTGGCTAGGGTTTTGAGTTTTTCTCATCATCCTTGCAATTTCAGATCTTTGTCGATTAAGCTTCTAATCTCTTTTCTCCTCTGATTTTGTACTCTAACTCTTGATCACCATGAAATCTGTGTTTAGCGGCTTTCACTATGATTCTAGTTCGGATGAGGAGCTTCACACCCCTCCGTCAACCCTACCGCCGCTGTCTCCTTATGTTTCGATTGATCCTACCACGGCGATGTCGTCTATGAACCTCGAGACAAATCACCTACAGAAACTCCGGTGCCAGAGGATCCTTTGCCCAGGCAGGCTGCTGTCGAGGTGGATCACGACACATGCAACTCTTCATCTTCTCTACCAAGGAAGGTGCGATCTCGTTATCCGGTGGTTGGTCTCACCGGTGATGTCCCTGTGCCTACTTTGTCGAATCAGGGAATCTCGTCCTGGCTGCGCAAGCGACAATCAACAGCTGATGCCGACAGCCGCGACCCCAAGCGTCCGTATCTTGCCAAGGACAAGGGTGTTTCCACGTCTCGCGGTGCTCCTTTAAAGTAGTTTGACTCAAAACGATTCATATCCTCTGATGCTGCTCGAAGGTATGGTTTCTTTGCTTCTCGAACCCTTGCCGCTGAAGTTTGCTACTCTCTGGGAGTAGATGATCCAGCTAGGGAGCTGTTTGATCAAACTGGTCTGTTGAAAACCGTTACTCAAATCGGGTCTTATGATACTGATGTTGTCTATGAGTTCTGGGTAAATCTTCCAGCAGTAAAGGTTGAAGGGGACTCGGTTGATGTGCTTGTCAGAGATTGGGTGTATGAGTTTTCCCCAAGCCGCATCAATGCCTTGTTCGGTCTTCAGTCGGTTGATGTGCGCGAACAAAGACTGCAGACAACTGCGATTTTGGAAGAGGATCTCGCTCTCTTTCTATCTGGTGGCAAAGTGAAGACCTGCAAGCAGCTGGTGCCAATGGCAATAGAGGACCCGGTGATCAAGGATTTGCATAAGATATGCTGCAGCAACTGGTCTCTCACGGTGAATACCGGGTACATTTCAACAAACAGAGCCATGGTGATCTACATGATCATGCATCGCATTCCGTTTGACTTTGGGAGAATGATCTACGATCAGATCATACAGTTGGGTTTGCAAGCTCAGTCAGGATTCCGTCTACCGTTTCCCAGTCTTATCTATCAGCTCCTGGAAGCACAGCGACATGTTCCGTCTCTTCAGTCGCAGGACACGAAGAAGACCAAGGGGAAGAAGACAGCTTCACGTCCTGTGGAGTCAGTTCTACACAGTGGTTCGTCTACAGAGCGCAAAGCCATCTGATTGGCCATCAAAATTCTGCAAGATGCTTTGGAAGCTGGTAAGTAGTCCCTTCTCTGTGTGCACTCTTATGCTGTTATTAATATTTTTCACTAAATTGTGCCAACCAAGCAGGGGGAGATGAGTCTGATTCAGATGCTTGAGGGGGAGTTTGAGCTGAGGGGAGCTGTTTGAGCTGTTTTTATCTGCTGCCTCCTGTAGTTTTATTTTTTTTCGGACTTGTAGTTTAATTTTTCTTTTCAGACTTTTGTCCTGACTTTAGTTTGGAATTTGAGACGTGTTTTGGATCGTTTTAACTGTCTGGTGCCTTTGAGAGATGTGATGCGCTGTTGGTACAGTTGTGTCTGCTTTTGGTTGTTTTTGTTTGTTTGTGTTTTGACAGGTTAAATGCAATGGATGCTTGTTTGACAAGTTCAGTCAAAAAGGGGGAGATAGAAAGTGCAACAGAGCTCTGAAGGTAACAGGAAGCTGTGAAGTGTCTCAGAGGTCTGATATGATGACGTGGCATGGCGTGCTGATGTGGAGACATATTGTGGAACGCGGTGACAAGGTGCGTGAGAAGGAAGGAAGAAGAGATCAAGATATACTCGAAGATATTGAGAGTATATTTGATAAGAAGAGATAAGGAATGATATTTTCTTAGAGATAAAGAATATTTCCTTTTAGTTAGGATACACAAAGATCTAGGTTAGAGATCGTTTGTGGGGTTATAAGTAGACGAGGGCTAGCCGCAAAAAGAGCTAGCACTCGTGGGATAAAAGTTGTGAGATTTGTAAACCTTCAAGCAAACACAAAAAGTTTTGAAGGTGAGTGTGTTTTAACTCTTTTAGATCTACACAGGATGTTGTGTTAGATAGATAGGAGAGTAAACTTAGTTTCAAGCGTTATAAGAAACGAAAATTTTTATAAGATTGATTAAAGCGTTTGCTTAGTGTGTTCCAAGTGTTTTATTATGTGTGCTGTGCTTTCTATATCTTTACAGTATATAGTAATTATACACAATATTTTACTTGAATAATAATATGAATTTTGGTTTTGAATGGTACAAATTAAGTATACATAGTTGATATATAACTAACAGTTGTAGAAGAGTTTCTTTTTTTTGTTTATATACTATAAAGGAATTTTCCTAAGTGTTTAACTGATCGAAATGATATTTTTGTGTATAAATATTGTAGTTAATAGAAACTAATTACTTTGCATGTTTTTCTTTTCTTATATATCTACAAAGAAAATGGAAATCGTGAGTAAACGTATGTTTCATATACTTTAGACGAACTGCAAAATTCAATTTTGGACTTCCACTCAATAATCTTTCATAACTGATAACGAATTTGCAAAATATATTATATGGGAAATTTGCCTATTTCTTAGATTTTTTGGAGGATTTGAGGATATGATTTATTTGAAAATGTAATATTTGATGTTCTGAAAATTTAAAACAAAAGTTGACTAAAAAATGAAAAATTATGTATGTATTAATTCTTCTTATTATTTTTCTATGATAATTGTACACAATAAAAATTAGTTTATAAAAATTTTACTTTAATTAAAAGTAAATTATAATAGTTTTTGAATTTAAAATCTTAATCTTTTTAGCGAAATAAATAAGACTCAATATATTTCAATGAAGGGAAAAAAACATATATATGGAAACCAAAGATGAATAGAAAAAATTACACAATTGTATTATCACTTGCTCTAAACACCAAACACAAGCATCAATATATATCACTTTGAAATGTGGTGTCCATATAATGTTTTGTCATTTTGTTTGTTAGTTATCCACTGTGAATAAAATTAACAAAAAAATAGTAACTACTAAGTACTAACTATGATGGTGTTAAGTGTTACCTATATGATTTTAATGATGAATTTGATTTACATATTCATGGTTAGGCTGTTTAATACAAAGTTTTGAGGCGTGATCGCAATTTCTTTTGAGCATCATATCTTAATTTTGTTTTCTGAAGAAAAAAGAAAGAAAAAAAAGTCCATTTCGTCCTTTAAGACAGGACACTGAAAAGCCTGCGTCGCCACGTCAGCGTCTTCTTTTGTCAAGTAATTTAACCAGCTAGGACCCCCCCCCCCCC
>NC_025698.1:16798462-16805114 GCF_000633955.1 Camelina sativa
CCCCAAGTATTCACTTTGACCAATCACTTTTGTAGATTTCGCAATGCATCTCTCTCTACAAAACACATTATTTTTGCAACAATGTAACGATTTTAGTTTTGGTTTGATTTTCACTTAGTTTTGTGAAAAGTGGCTTTTCTTATAGAAGAAATATGGATTTTTTTTAAAAAAAAACTGGATGTCGAAAAAAAGAAAAAAATTAAACTCTAAACAAATTTATAAACTCAGAGTTTTTTTTCTTTAACTGCAAAAAATTCAATGTTTGTAATAATTTAAGAAATCCACAGTTTAGAAGCATATTTGGGATCCATAAAAAAAGAATCTGGCGTGCAAGATAAGTAGAGTCAGAAAAATGTTTCCGATGATGGATTTTTGGTGAGTTGGATATGTATATAGGTAGTTCGTATGTTGGAAAGAAAACTTATTCATTCACGAAGAGTTTGGGGTTTAGTCTTTTCTTTTAACCTCTCGTTGTAGTTGTAAATTTCTAGGACAACCACATGCATGGTCATGGCTGCTCCAGATTAACAAAGAAAGATTATCTTTCCACATACTCAAATCAAAATATACAATATGACATTAGGACTAGCTAGTTGGAAATTCGAGATATCAAAAACCTAAATCGTAGGTTTAGGCTTCGTCAAGAAGTGATCCAAAACCAATATGATCGTTAGTAAGAGCAAACCCACTGCACATACTAATTTGAGTGTTTCTATCTTTTAATAATACCAAAGATAATACAAATTTCTTCGCATCCTTATTTTTTACTTTTGTCCTCCCATTAGTCATCCTTGGATATCTAATTTTTTTATTTAAAAAGTATTTAAAGTATATTTTATAATATTATAAATGTTGGTTATATAATTTATGCAATATTAGGAAAATAAAACTAGTAGTAGAATACATTTATTTAAAAAAACAAATATATTACATTAAAAAAATTTTAAAACATATATTACAATCCTAAAAAAACCACTAACTTAAAACTGAATATAATAATAAAAAAAACATAGAATGATAGAAACATATGAAAGCATTATGAATAACATAATTAGCATCGGTTTAATATTGAGTTGTGCTAGATAAAAAACCTGCAAATAAAACAGAACCAAAAATAAAACACAACCTGCAAATAAAACACAACCAAAAATTAAAACACAACCTATCCTGCAAATAAACAGCCACACAATACAAGTAATGGTTATGTGTCGTACGTTGTTTAAGATTATTCAGTTCTCATGTGCTTGTCCTGTTTTCGACTTGTATGCTTGTGTCTTGTTTTTGACTCACGATTAAACACAAACTTTGATTGAAAACGATACAAACTTTGATTAAAAACGATACATACATTGTTTTCGACTCATGATTAAACATTCACTAAACACAAACAATGATTAGAAACGATACACAAACTTTAACTAAACACACAAACACAAACTTTAACTAAACACAAAACACAAACTCGTTTAACTAAACACATAACACAAACTTTAACTAAACACAAAACAGAAACTCGTTTAACTAAACACATAACACAAACTTTAGCTTAACACAACCAACTATCCTAACATATCATCAATTAGCTTCTTTCTCAAATTGATTTCAGCCTCGGACTGATCAGTTTTGCTGACTAGACTCTCTAGAAGTCGTTGCTTGGAAATTCTTTCTCTCGCAGCTATTTCTTTCTCCCTGATCTCCCACGCCTTCTCTAACTTGGCTACTCAAGAGGTCTGTAAAGTTTAGAGAAAAGCTATATGAATTGCTAGAACCCATACCCTAAACTATATGAAAGATGGAGAGAAGAAGAATTGGTTTCGGTGGTTTGGGGATACAGAACAATTGAAGCTAAATAAATAGACTCGTTCGTAACCCATATGGTGAAGCGGTTAGGTGGAGTTTAAGTGTGTTTTGTGTTTAAGTTCAAGCAATCAATGACAACTACCAAAACTTGAGTAAGTGCTTAACTACCAAAACAACTCAAACTTGAGTAAGTGCTTAACAATCAATGACAACTACCAAAACAATAAGTGTCACAAATCAAACTATCACTGTCAAAATCAAACCAAGACTTCAAACAAGACTTAAAACATAACCATAACCCTAGATAAATCAAGACCTTTTTATTCTAGCAAGCAAAATAAATCAATCCACAACTGAATAAAAACACACCTTTTTATTCGACTAATGGGCAAATTTAAACATCCCTGGACCATTTCTGTTGCACACAGCTTCTCGTGTGCAGATGCCAGAATATCTGCCAAAACAAGCACAAAACCCATGTCAACAGATTAGCTATATAGATTCACAGATTTATTAGAAGAAACAAGTTGTAGATAGTTGGATTTTTCCTTTGAACAATGCCATAGATAATTGACAGATAAACCCCAAAAAAAAAATAGCAAATCGAGTAATCAACACAGGTACTTGCCTTGTTCTTCTAACTACAAGCCAAAGAAATAAAAGGTAAAAAAAAGGCTTACTTGCTGGGTTCGAACATCAATTGCAGGTACTTGCCTTGTTCTTCTATCCGGAGTTCGAACATCAATTGTAGGTACTTGCCTTGTTCTGTAATACCTATCCCACTGCAGTATAAACATGTACCAGGTGAATATCTGTTTATAATGGTGTAGCACTTGTGATGTAACCGGAAATTTCATCAAGCAAGTAGATCAAATTGAAATCAAAGTTGCAAAAATCATCAACCCCAAAAGCTTAAAGAAGGTATATCACGATCACTAAACCACAAATTAAGAGGCTAATGCTAAGCAATCAAACAAAACAGATAGAGATAATTAAATCTTCATGTCATCTTAGAAAAGAGACATCGAGATCCATAGCTGATACAATATGTTCCGTGAAACCAAGAAGGAGAAATCTCAGCAAGAAGAAGACGACGACGAGTGATCAATTTTATCTCGAAACCGATCAGAAAGTCGATTGTTTTGTTTTCCACGATTTTGATAAATCGATTCATGTTTCTTCGTTGTTTTGGTTGTATCGAAAGAGAGAGAGGGTAGCAAATGAATAAAAGAGAAAGAAAAAAAAAACAAAATAAATCTTACCCACTAGATAAGTGACACGTCGCGGATCTGAGTATCTAAAAAAATGGTTGCAGAGACACAACTCTCTCATAATTCACAATTAAAACTTTATTTTTCATCCACTTAAATAATAAAAAAATAAAAGACATACTCATGGGTTGTGCAATAGGATTGCTCTAAGGATAAGAGGAAAGCAAGGTTTTCCTCGAAGTTGGGCAAATTTTCACTTATATAATAAGATTCCGACCAAACATAGATAACTATCTAAAAAAAGTGATTTAATGCTTTTATTATCTTGTTCCTCAAAGCAACTCTGGCAAAAAAAGATTATACTTCCTCCGTTTCAAAATATAACATGTTTTGAGTGAAACCACACAGATTAAGAAATAACCACTTTAAAAAAGTTCAATCAATCATAAATAAAACTGTATAAAATAAATAATATGAAAATATAAAAGTAATCTAAAAGTTACTTAAAAAGTTGAAAACATCTTATATTATGAAACAAAGAAAAATCTCTAAAACATTCTATACTATGGAAAGGGAAGGAGTATACTTGAAACATGTGCATTATCTAATAACCAAATGGCATGGTAGGTTAAACAGTTAGATTGCAATTTGCAAATAGCAAATTATTACGTTTTCTAAAAATAAATGGTTGGTTAATCAATGTACGATTTTATGAAAGAAGATGACAATAGTATTAAACGACCAATCAAATAATGATGGTTATTTAATTAAATGTAATAAAATAATGATTGGTCGTTCATCATTGTCTTTCGGGTAGGGTACTATTGGTTAACGAAGTCGATTTAGTAAATTTAGATTTTAAATCACGTTTTAAAAGTTATTGAATTGAAACATACACAATCTAAATGCAAAGTCGTTGTAGATCGATTTTCATTTTGGTGTCGTTCTCGATTAATTGGATTGTATATATAGTTTTTTGGGTTTGTTAGAGCATCATTAGTGGGAGTTGCAATTGCAATTACTTTTATTAAAAAAATAACAAAAGAAAGAGAGAGAAAAAAACAAGAGAAATCGTTGCTTGGTGGAGAATCTGGAGAAACGTTTCTCAGACTAAAGAGACATGTGTCAGTTACTCAGTGGTACATATATTAATAAATAAATAAAAATGGAATATATATAATAAATTTTTTTGTTTTGTTTTCTGAGCAACGTTTACCCGTTCTCGTCTAAAGATGGTTTTAGAGTTTTAGTACGTTTTTCAAACATAATAGGAAAACTAGTACATATACTATTTACAATTAGCAAAATAGGTGTGTGTAATAGAGATATTGTGAGATAGAAAAAGAGGTGGGTAGAGGGAGTAAGAGATAAATTACAAAAAAAGGTTTCTGTCTTAGAGAGGTGAGTGAGACACAAATACGTTCTCTCCCTCTTTCTCTCTCTATTATTTTTTTTTTATTTTAAAAATATTACCCATAAACTCTAATAATTAAAATACTAGTTGTTGTAATTTTTTTTAAATTTTTTTTTTGATAGACAATAATCTATATTTTTTCCTCTATTATTTGATATGCATTTTGTTTGATAATTTTAAATACATTTGATATATTTTTTTTATTTGTACAATTTAGTAGGTGTACAGATGTAATCCGTACATCCCATTAAGTGTACTAATATATATCATCCGTACATTAAATATGTTGTACGGACTATGACATTTGTACATTAAAATATTGTACGAATTATAGCATTTGTATACTTAATAAGTTGTACACTAAATATGTTGTACGGACTATGACATCTGTACACTAAAATGTTGTATGGATTATAATATTTGTATACTTAATAAGTTGTACAGATAAAAAATTTGTAAAATTTATTTGATATTACGAAATAAAAACATCAAACAAAATGCATACCAAATAATAAAGAATAAAATAATAATTTTATATATATCTGGATTTTTTTAATCAGATTTGTATGAATTAATATTTTAGTTATAGGATTGAAAGGGGGAGAAATAATAAATAAGAAAAAAAAGATTTGTGGTCCGAGAATTAAATTGTAATTAAAAAAAAAAGAAATAAAGAAAAAGGAAGAAATGAGAATGATCAAGGAAGATGGTAAAGAAGAAAAAAAAAGTTTGATTTAATATTAATGACATGAATGTAAATATGTTAGTTTGTTTGGGATTTGTAAGGCAAGTAAATAGTAAAAATGTGGTTTTCTATAATTGTAAATAGTAAATGTATTAGTTTTCCAATTATGTTTCAAAAACATATTAAAACCCCAAATAACTCTAGTTATTTTTAAGAGACTTAGACTTTGTGTGGTATAAACCGATCATCCAAAAATTATATACATCCATGCACATTATTTATTTGAGTAGGAAAGACCCTGAAAACACGTGTTATAATTTCAATTTTCTAGAATGTTATAATTTCAATTTTTTTTTACGTTTCTTTCACTCAATTTTTTAAACTTTGTTAGTAAAACAAATTTCTTATTTGCTTTTCTAGTGATATCTACTCTACAATACAAACACAAGAACAAATCTTCCAATAAGCAAACATAATAAGTCTTTATTCAATGTTTTATTTTCAATTTACAAAGGAGTCTCAACTCCTACACACTTGGAAGCACACAAAGCAGAAAAGAAAACGTGGTTTTTTGCCCTCAAAGGTAGGAACATAAAGCCACTGTATTAAAGGTAGGAACATAAAGCCACTGTGTTATTTGCACAAGAAAACAGAACTTAAAGGGAAAAGGAGACTTAATTAGTCTTGCTGGTACTTTGAGTTGCGCCATCTTCCGCTGACGCTTCTTCCTCTTTTTCAACCTCATCTTTAGTTTTCCCACCTCGAGGCTCAAATCCTTCAAGTGTAACACCTCCTCCTTCTTTGATTGTTGCAGTAATAGAATGATAATATTTTACAGATTCATCAGCTTGACGTATCCCTAAATAATCATTCTTACCATGTATCTGGATTGAACTTACATATACATGTATACCAATATTTATTTTATCTTTCCATGCAATAATTTCAGAATCTGCAACACCAGCACTGAGGCCAATATTATCATTAAGAGAAATAATCTGACTCGGCCAGCTGTACCTCAGCCGATATCCTTTAGAATTATCTCCATCTTCTACATTAATCTCCGAATATACATCAGAAGTAATATAAAATCATTAATATCCTTAGTTTCTCCATAAGCAATATCCCATCCCTCACCACCAGAAATCGTGTTTACATGCACCGGCTTCGTAGAATTATTATGAACCTTCTGTATATATGGAGGCATATTATAGTATATAGAAGAAATATTTTCAAATATTTTGATGTGAGAAGTAATGAAGGAAACCATCTTCTTAAATAGATTTCTCATTTTGATCTTAACGGCTCAGATCTCTGAACATTCCTTTCCAATCTAATGGTTGAAATCATGGGACAACTGAACGAGGAGGTAGTATTATTTACGTGTTTCATTATAATAGAGTGCTTACATTATACAATGACGTAATACATCATAAATTTAATAATCTATTTAATTAGTCACATCCAAATGCTCAATGCATCTATTCATCATTTCATTTAAATGCATATTAAAAAGAACAGAAATTTCTAAAGAAGAATAAC
>NC_025698.1:16805125-16833931 GCF_000633955.1 Camelina sativa
TTTTTTTTTTTTTTTTTTTGTATCGTAATTATAAGTGAAGTATGTCACCCCAGACCCAATCAACTTACAAATTATATTTACTAGATGTTAGCCCACGTTATGAGTTAGTTCTTACAAAATCGCTACTCTATTTTGAAAAAATAATATATATTAATATGTTCTTATTATTTTGTTTTTTCGGCGTACATCAAAATTTAAATAAAATAAAAAAATCAAATTTTTTTTTGATGATAATATATTTAGTGCAATTAAGTCATAATGTATCGGACATGCCATATATTTTTGTAGTTGTAATCATATTTCAAAATCATTGTGATACATATTTTCATAAAATTTATTTTGTGGTGTTAGTTATGCATATTTTTATTTATTTATGGTGTAGGTTAAAGAGATTTAAAATGTTTCAATTAAGAAAAAATCAAAATAATAGATAGTAGGTTTGCAGTGTCTCATACATATATAACTAAGTGAGTCTAACAATAGATTATTAGACTAATACATTTTTCATAAAAATAAAATAAAAAACAGCAACTACTTTATTAGGTTATTATCTTAAAGTCTTTAATTGTGTCTGAACTTTGATTTAAATGAAAGGATAATGTTTCATATAGAAAAAAATAATTAAACTATATATCATATATTATATGTATCCTATTCAAATAAATTGAAATTTTTATTAAGTTAAGATAGCATTAGTTAAATCAAGGAAAAATAATGATATTATAGAATTAAAAAAATTATGTGAGATTTGAAATATGAGGTCATGAGGGTTATAGTGAGATATGTGTCTTTCTTTTAATAGATAATACATAAATCGATGTATCAAAGGTAACTATTTGAGAGTTACAAAGGTGCAATTAAGTGCATACTAATACATTTTTAACATGTTCTATTATATTAAATTAAATTCATTGAGAACACTACTATGATATTATTATGAGAGTTACAAACAAACTTTTATACTTTTCTAACTCCTAAAATTAAAACCCTTTTAATTTAAAAGTGATTGTTGGTGGGTCCATAATTTGATTCAAAAGTATAATATGTTACACATTAATCATTTAAAAGGAATAGGAACATCTAATTCTCAAATAAACTGAATTTTTTTTTGTTAAAACTAACATATGTGAATTTAAATTTAACTATGGAAATTTAAAAAATAAATATGAATCGATTAGAAAGGCAAGAAATATAAAAGAAATATTTTATTTTTACATAAATAAAATAAAAATTGAAAAAATGTTAAATATATATAATACTTTCTAAATTAAAATATAGAATCAAACTCTTACAACACATATGAGATATAACAACATTTGATATTTGTGGGAGAAGAGGAGAGAATGATTACTTATAATTATAAGATGATAATCCAAATTAGATAATAGAGATGAATCTTTAAAAATAAGAACAATGTAAAATATATATCATGTAGTCTCTAAAATTTATATTTAGCATTAAAAATTTACAATGATATTTCATTTGTTTTTTTTGTAACTCATACAACAAAAGTAAGAAATCGAAAACAAAAAAAAAATGAAAAATGATTTGAAGTATTGTGGAAGAGAATGAGAGAATGTGAAAATGAAGTAAAAGAGTGCCAATATTAGAAAATGAGAGAATGTTTATTTATATGATAAGAATTGATGTAAATTAGATTTAGAATTATGATGTTACAATAATAATTTATTGTGTTTGAATAAAATTGAGTGGTAGAATATGATTAATGCATAATTTCTTTTATTTTCAGTTATAATTTTATTTTAATGTGTGAGTTAAATGTATTGTGTTGATTGGGTGTTAAATATTGTTTTAAGCGATTAAATAATTAGAAATCAAATTTAAAAATAAAATAAAATTAGAAAGCATTAAATAAAAATCAACCAATAAGGAGAGACCAAAACCTTAATTTTATGTATATGATTTATTTATTTACCTTTTTTGTCAAAAATTATTATTTACCTTTGTTAATTACAATTGTTAAGAATAACCAAACTTACAAATTATGTTTATTGAGAATGATCCAAACCTACTACTAATATTCTAAATAGAACGATCGAACGTACGTGCAAATAATAGTACATATATATATATAGAAAGACCTAACTCACAAATTATTTTTATTAATAGTGATTAGTGACACGACTGAATCATTAAAAAAATTGACTATATATAGTTTTTAGTAGTCTACAAAAAAAAAAAAAAAATTAAGAACTACCCATGGATTGGTATTATATGTTGGTCTACGCAAGCCATAATATGAAAATAATTTGAATACGACTTTGCATAAATGTACGTATTAATATTATTGGTTTGGTCATTCTCAATTTGTGATATCATTCTTATTAAAAATACATGTTCAGTTGGGTCATTTTAACAAACAATTTGTGAGCTGAGTCTTTATAAATGAAATATTTCACAAGAATTTATGGATTTTATTAGCTTGACTACTAAGTAGTATATAAATAAATATATCATATTTTAAAATAATATAAAATACCAAATAGACCATATAAAAAAAGAGTAAAGCCCTTATTATATTAAAAAACTTGACATCTTCTAATGTAAAATATATATATATATATATATATATATATATTATCATCAAATAATCGTTCGTTATTTTTGACATTAAATTATGAGAAAAAAAAATCAAAATATTGGAATATATACAGTATTGTGTCTATTGTTTTAAAAAGTCATCAAATGGCAACTTGGCATAACTTCGCATCAATGAATTGGGTTCTATCATTTTTATTATTGTTGATAACTTTTTTCATATGATGCTTAATTAAACGTGTCGTACTAAACTCCATTAGTGGTGGGCATTTGGTATCAGTTCGGGTCGGTTCGGGTATTTCGGGTTTATAATTTATAAAATCATATAGGTATTATAAAAATATCGGTTTGGATTCGGTTCGGGTTTTTTTGGGTTCGGGTCAGTTCGGATATTAAATACGGAAAATACCCGGTATTTTTTGGGTTTGGTTCGGTATAAGTATTTTTCAGTTTGATCTAGTATTTTTCACCTGTTTAGAATCGAAATACCCATATATATTTAAAATACCCTATATATACATTGAAAAACTTAGATCAAATTTCATAAGTTATAACTTAAAAATCATACCAAAATAACTAAACCAAAGTTAAAAACAAAAGACAAGCAAAACAAGCAAGAGAAAACATAATCCAAAAGGATAATCCAAAACATAAACAAGTAGTAGAGTAGTAATCAAATTCAAAATCTTATAAAAGCTAGAACTAGAAGTAGGTATTGAGAAAATTGAAAAAAACATCAAGAATCAAAGGAAAGATTCACCACATCAATGACGTCTTCACTGTTTCCCTGTACGTCTTTGTGACCACCCGTCCCGTGGATCCTACTAACCCCTGCTAGCTTGCCCCATAGGTCCCAAGCTGGCCCTGCAGGACATCGATCCTAACCCCTCACCGTGGAAAGGAACTCACATCCAAATCCACCAGTAGGTTATTGGTGCGCCATGCGTTCCTCGAACCCTGGTCCCCACCCTTTAACAACCTTCCCACATGACAAGCTGTCACCAATTGACCTTCACCGTTTCTCTGTTTGAAAAAAGAATCAGATTGTTACTAAGTGTAGTAGTGTATCAGATTGTTTATACCAAAAGAAACAGATTGTTACTAACGATGATAAAAAGAATCAAATTGTTACTATATTACAACACTAGTTACAACCCTATATTACCAAAAGAAACAGATTGTTACTAACGATGATAAAAAGAACCAGATTGTTACTATATTACAACACTAGTTACAACACTATATCAGATAAAAAGAATCAGATTATCACCAAAATTACCTTATATCCAAAGATGATTATAGCTTCAGTTAACTTCACCATCAAACTCTGAAAGTTAATAACAAAAACATGAATGTTAATCCGAGAGATGAATGTTTTGACAAAAAAAGAATAGAACAAAAGAAATTACCTCTCTGAAGATTATCAAACATTTCAACATCAGCAAGAAGTTGTGCATTTGTAACAGTTTTGTCTCTTGAGTTCAGCTCACACTTTAGTCATTGCTCTGTGCACATCAAGACCAACCATATAATGACTTAAACAGCTCCTTTGTGGCTCTATGATACGACCACTAGTACTAAATGCACTTTCAGATGCAACAGAAGAAACTTGCATTGCCAACACATCCTTAGCTATTTTTGCTAAAACTGGATACTTACTATTGTTCACCTTCCACCAAGATAACACAGACCATTATGTTCCCATAATCGTTTTAGGATTCTCCACTTTTTCTTTGAGATAAATTTCTAACTCATCTCTTGGATTTGTGTCTCCAATTTCATCAACCATCTCTTGATAAGCACAATCCATCAACTCTGGCACTTCAAACCCAACATCATCATCCATTACGTTTGTGGTGTGAGATGCATCATTGTACTCTCGGCCACCAACTGTTGATGTCGGATTCGACTGTGATGATTGACTGTTTGTTCCTTTGTTATGAACTCCACTATACTCTTTAAACAGAGCTTTCAAAACATCAGTGACTGATTCATTCATCTCTGCTACTTCTGGACTCTCTTAACCATAAAGCTTCTCAAAGCACATATTAGCATATTGCATTCTCTTCCTTGGATCAAAGACACTAGCAACAATCAACAGTTTGTTTATATGCTTCATTCCATCCCAGTACTTTACAAATTTTAGCAATCATTTCATCAGCTTTTGTTCTCAAATCCTTGTCTAAACTAGTACTCAAGACCATCAGACTCTTCTCTATAGTTACTATTTCACCATAGCATTTGTAAGATGCAACACTAGCAGATGCAGAGAGAACCAAAGTGGATTTGTAAAAGATTGCTAGAAACTTTACTAACCTCTCCACTGCATTCCAATCAGAAAATTGAGACGGCCCAATCATTTTCTCTCCATCCACTATTTCTAGAAAGAAGTCATTGTATAATTTGTCCTCCATTTCCATCTTATCAAATGCTGCTCTAAACGTCAAGGCTCTCAACAACATCAAGTAGGTTGGGTTCCACCTTGTTTTGACGTCCAAAGGCAAACTCCCTCTAGTCATCTTACCTGTGACAGCCTTCTGCTCAAATGACTCACACCTTTTAGTATTAGACCTCACATACTGAATTGCATTACGAATGGCTGTAACTTTACCCTTCATTTCGTGCAAACCATCTCTGACAATCAGATTCATGATGTGGGCGCAACACCTCATGTGCATAAACTCTCCATCCATCACTAATGCATCATTGTTCACTAACTTGAATTGCTTATGAACTTTTGGAGTGCACGTGTGTTTGCAGTTGCATTATCCACTGTAATTGTGAATATCTTATTTATCCCCCATTCAGCTAAACATTCCAACAAAACAGATGATATTGTCTTCCCTGTGTGATCCGTGACGTATTTAAAACCGATAATCAACTTCTTTAGCTCCCAGTTCGCATCAACAAAATGAAGAGTGATCACCATATAGCTCGCACGAGTAACATTTGCAACCCAAATATCAGTTGTCAGAGACACTCGTTTTTTATTACCTGAAATCAACTTCTTGAGAGCTGCTTTCCTTCTCACGAACATTTCAACAATGTCTCTAGTAGCTGTTCTTCGTGAATGAGGCTTAAAGAGATGCATCTTACTGCAAAAGTGTCTCCAAGTTAATCCTTCAATGAATGCTAGTGGTAATTCTGCCAACACAAGCATCTCATTAGAAGTCTCTCTGAAAACTTCTTCAGAAACTTTCCAATTTTCATGATTTCCATCTTCCTTAATGATATGTTGAGATTGCCTCTGCTCCCATGCCTTATATTGATTGCAAGTCAAATCCAGATGCTTCTTCAAGTTTGAAGTCCCAGACGCTGATGCACATCCCAATATTCTTTGACACTGATTACACTTGCATTTGTCCTCCAGCTCCTTGACTCTCGTGAAGTGTTTCCAGACAGGGGACCTTGTAGCTGGTTCCTTAGGCTGCTTAGGTGGTTTAGAAGTTGCTCCACTCTCTCCTGGAACAGCTTTTCTTTTGCCTCGATTAGTAGCAGGTGATATCAACTCTTCTTCGGCTTCTTCATTTTCTATGTTTGGCAATGGTGAAGAATCCATCTACAAAACATAATAAAAAAGAGTGATATGTTAAAACAAAGACTACAGTTCTAATATCAACAAAAACCGAAATAAAACAAACAAACAAACCATTGAATATCAAGTCTTAACACTACAAGAGAGTATATGAGCTACGACTAAGAAAAATATATAACTTATGCGAGAGAGTATCAACAAGTATGAGCTGTTTGTGCACACAAAAAAACAAATAAAATGATTCACTTAGCTAATCAGCCAGAAACAGAGCATTCTTTAACAAAAATGGGATAATTAATGGCAAATTGCACACAAAACCAATAATCAACCTTCTCTTATATGCTATGCAACAACTTTAGCATAAGACCCGATTTCAAAGCAAAACAAAACCTGAATACAGTCTAAGAATTAATTGATGAATTGAATTCACTAATTGATGGGACTCTATATACAATCTAAGAATCAATTGATGAATTAAAGTCACTAATCGATGGAACTTACCTTTGAATGAGTCTTAGACGTCTCTGAAATTGGAGAGTCAAGAGACGAAGGAAACAAATTTAGAGAATCCAGATTGAGATTGTGGATTAGGGTTACAGAATTTCTAAAGAAGAATATAAAATCTTCCGCAGATATAGGTAGTGGAGAGTGGAGAGATAAACTGATAAACACACGATTCTTCATCTTTTTAGCAATCTCAACTGATAGACACACATAGATATTATTACATAAACACACATAGCTTCAGTCCGACATGGGTACTAATTAGGTATCAGGTAATACCCGACCCGAACCGATACCCAAAAGTATTTACAATCAAAATCCATCTAATATATTAGGGAAGATCCATACCCGATCCGAACTAGAGTTTTTCGGTTCGGTTCCAATACGGGTAATTCGGGCCGGGTATTTTGCCCAGGCCTAAACTCCATCATGCAACTCTCCAACAATTTTGTTTCCAAACTACCATTGCGGTCACCAAAAACTATATTTTCTTCTTCTATTAATTTCAGTAGCAAAGAAAGAAACAACTTTCCAAGAAAATTCACTTCAAAATATATTTCAACATATCTTTAGTGATACTAAGAAAATACTGTGTTACTAGTGTTAATGATTTTGGTTTTTTTTACTTAGAATATCGGTTCTATTATATGAGTATATTTTAACTATAAATTTACTAGTTAAACTAGTTTAATGACAGTGTTAACTCTACGGCATAAGAAAACATGAACCAACATGTATGTTATGGTAATTAGTTGAATCAGATTCATACATAACCTAAAACCTAAATGCAGGTTTTAAAAAAGAAAAAAACAATCTGAGGACACCAACTTACAAAAATTGTTGTGGAGTAGTGGTCACATGAATTCAACATTTCGAGTCTAACTGTTGTAGGTTCTATGTATGTGAATAAAATTATGCTTCTAAACTGAATTTGTAGGCATTTTTTTGGGAATGAATGATCAAAATTTTCGTAAGCAACTACAACCTTAACCCATGTCTAAATTAGTATAAGATTTTCATCAGACTAAATGAGTTTCAATTCAAAATGAAACATTGGAAAATTTTGGTCGAGCATTATTTTTGCATGTTACTAGAATTTAACATGTAGTACACTATGGAATAATTTTTTCTTTTATTTATAACTATTATTTTTGTGATTTTATACTATAATTGATTAAATTTCATTAATTTTTTTAATATATATTCTAATGTATTGGCAATAAAAAGTTGTGTTATTGAATTGTGATATATTTTGTATAAATATTTGATATTTCCATTAAAAAAATCGTAATTAAGAAAAATAAGATATTGTGGTTAACATTCTCGATTAGATTTTATAACAAATATTTCATCCAAGTTAAATATTTATTCAAAGAGCAAAAAATTAATTATGTAATAAATAAAATTTTAGAACACAAAATGTTAGTATAAATTGAATGAAATTTGAACTCATAATTGTCTGAAGATTAATAATTTGCTTCTGGAAATATGTGCACATGCAATACAACGATTAGAATGCCTAGAATGTCGATGAAATTGTTCAATCCTTGAATCAAAATTTCAGAGTTAGATATAAGAATATATATAAGGAAAAAGGTGTTTTTGTAGGTGTTTTAGGAAGAAAGTGACATTCCGTAAACATAAGTGTTAAAAGAGTACTAGGAACTCGTTTAAATAGCTTACACTATGGTGAAAATATTTTAGATCCCTTTTATGTGTGAAATGGAAAGATCATTGTAGATTTTCCTCATTTGATCTTTAGCTAGGTTTTATCGGTCTCATGTGTTAGTGAAGCTTCTGGTCTGTAACCTCTGATGTTGACGGTTATAAGTTTATAACCATGCCAATTGGTCAACTACACTGCAGCTTGTGACAAAACATATATACTTAACATGCATGTGGCAATAAAAACAATTTCGTAAAATCGTGTTTATAAGGCATGAAGTTCAATTTGGCATGTATTTAATAACGAGAAAAATGTCATTAAAATCACGAACTTTTAAATTGTGGCCATTTTAATCACCAATTTTGTGGGAGGCCATTTTAAACAAGAACTTCTATTGACTTACCGTTTAAATCATCATATTTTGTTGACCACGACAAAAAGGACATATCGTTAAATCCTTAAACGGAGCAATCAGCCGGCGTTAAGAGGTCGTTAATCCTTCTCCGTTATTGTCAAAACTACACCGTTTGAACCCGAGCAAACACAACAAAAATCCCCAAATCGCATTTGCAATCCCTAATTCTCATTTCCCCAATTTGATTTTTCGATTCTTATCTCAATGAAAAACTCTTATCTCATTCCCCAACAAATATGAGTTGCAATTCTGGACAATTGTGTGGTGAAAAGAAAGACCGTGGATGCCATGGTGTTCCCTCAAAGTGTCATTGCAGCTTAGATATTGTTCTCTACACATCGAACACGCTAGCAAACCCAGGAAGACCTTTCTTTCACTGTCCAAACAGAGGAGATGTATGTAATAGAATTGTTTTGATTTTGTGTGTTTTCGAGTTTTGATTCAAGTTTTTGTTTTTCAGGACCATTTGTTTAAATGGGTTGAAGAAGGTGTATATGAGGAGGTTGTAGATGCTTTACCAAAATTTTCTATCATTGGCAGAGAGATTGAAGATTTGAAGGAAATGATCGAAGAACTGAAGGAAGATGGAATGTTGATCAAAAGAGACACTAAGAAATGGAATTTGATGAGTTCATTGTGTTTGGTGTGTCTTACTTTTAGTGTCATTGCCATTGTGATCCTTCTTCTTAAAACCAAAAACCAGAAATTTGTTCTTGGTTACTAGAGTCTTTTGTATTGTATTTTGTGTTTGTGGTAATGTGACTTTGTAATGGTAGTTTGGCAATGAAAGACTTTGTTGCAAGTACCCATTCATAAATAGAACTTGTTTTGACAACAAACCAAAAAACCCGAGACAACAAAACAAAACAAATCCTTGACAACATAGATAGGTTCTACTTTGGTCCTTGCCCTTGTGAGAAAACAAAACAAAAAACTAGTTGGAACACTCAAACTATGATGCAAATCTACCAAGTCCTTGTCCTTGTGGTCCTTCTCCTTGTGATCCTTGCGGTTGTAGTTCTTGTCTTTGTGATCCTTCTCCTTGTGGTCCTTGCGGCTGTGATCCTTCTCCTTGTGGTCCTTGCACGTGTGCTCTTGATGTGTGTGCTCTTAAGACGTGTGCTCTTGATCCGTGTGAAACATGTGCTCTTGATGCTTGTGGTACTTGAGAAGATTGAGATCCAACCGGTACTTGATGAGATTGAGATCTAACCGGTACTTGATGAGGTTGAGATCCTTGTTGTCCTTCATGAGCTCCTTCTCCTTGTGGTACTTGATGAGGTTGAGATACTTGTGGTACTTGATGAGCTTGTGATCCTTGTGGTTGTGGTTCCTAATACAAGTGTATGTCAAAAAAAACTGAAACAAACACTTATATTTGTAAGCTAAAAACTTGACAAAAAATCAGAAAAACCTGATATTTTCGTGGTCTTCCTCTTGGTCTCTTTGGCACACTAACGACAGTTGGATTTTTGCAAGCTTGCTTGTTGTGACCTTCTTGATGACAGTTAGAGCATGTCATGATCTTTTTTTCCCTTGACATCTTCTTGGTATTTGAAGAAGACGAAGATTCATTTCTTCCTTTCCTCCAATCATAGTTAGAAGGCCTTCCGGGATTTCCTCTTCTCTATGGTGGTGGTAATACATGCAACCTATTCAATCTAGGCCACAATGTTATCCCTTGCACAGGCCTAATACCATCAAGGTATGTCTCTCGCCACCTTTTCTTTGTGTAGTAGTCGTTGACATAATCCTCAACCTTCTCTTTTTTCCCTATTATCACACTTGCTGCATGAAAACATGAGATTCCAACCATCTGCCACTTCCTGCATCCACAAGTTCTTGCATCCATATCAACACTAAAACCTACACTATTCTGCCATACCTCATGTGTGTTGTTTCTGGCCATATATCTCTCGCAATATTGGGCTCCAGCAATTGCTTTTTCAATTTTAGCATGAGCTATTTTTGTGAACCGTGTCTTCAACCTATCAACTATGATAAACCTCTTTGCAATTCTGACCATGCACTGTCTTTTTATATACTCAAGCAAATCCAGCAAAGGCTTTCTCCTGGCTTGTCTAATAGTCCTATTGAATGACTCAATGAGATTATTAAGATTGTCATTGCAGCAAGTACCAATCTTGAAAAAAGCTCTTGACCAGGTTATTGGACTTGTAAGTTGCAGAGTGGTGTATGCTTGAGGATTGTACTGCTTGAGTTCTGCCATATTGTCATTGAACTGCCTTGTGGTGTAGCTGCGTGTTATCCTCCAAAAAATGTGTTATAGTTCTTGGTCGTGACTATCTCGCTTCCAATTATCCATTATGTGTTTTGCACATTGTCGATGCTCAGCCTGTGGAAGGATGTTACTGATTGCTTTAACTAAACCCTGCAAAAAAAAAGTAATGAAAGTGTAAGTCTTGTATTAGTCAATCAAGTTTCAAAATGAAACCCGAGACAACAACAAAAAAAAAAGAAATGAAAGTCTCATACTTACCGATTGTTTATCCGAAATGAGAGGTAGAGGTGTCATTGTAACCAGACCCAAACTTGCAGAGAGATGTCTCAAAAATCAGTCCCAGTTATCATCATTTTCTATCTTTAAAATTGTCCAAGCAAGAGGTACAATCCTATTGTCCCCATCCCTTCCAACTGCAGCTAGAACATGCCCTTTTATATCCCATTTTGAAAAAGCTCCATCTATTCCTATGATAGGTCTACAAGTTTTTTTCCATGTATCATTTTGAGCTTTAAAACAGATATACAACCGATAAAACCTCTGTTTGCTTCCAATTACTTGTCCTGGAACTGTCTCAATCTCAAATTATGAGCTTTTGTTCTGATTCAATACCTCTGCTTGATAATCCCATATTCTTGCAAAATGTGATTCATGACTAGCCTTTCTTGCACTCATTACTTTGGTCTTCGCCTTTGCACACTGATCTGGAGTTACTTCTAAGTTATACTCCCTCTTAATCTCAGCAGCCATCTCGTATTTTATAAGCTTTGGATTTATCCTCAGCCTTTCCTCAAACAAAAATGCTATAGAAGACCTCTTCAACATTTTTGAATACCCTGACCTAACACATATATGCTCATTCACACATAAACTCTAATTTGCATCTTATGCTTCCTCTTCTCATATGAGCAATACACTCTCCAAGGACACTTAACACCATCCTCATCAACATAGCAACACTTTGCACCAACCAAGAAAGCATTATACCGATAGAGTTTAATATCGTACCTTGTCTTCAAAGAGTACATCAACACGGCAAGCTTAAAGTCTTCGGGAGAGTTGTATGTTTTCTCCACCGCTAGCAAAGATTTTGGATCAGACCAATATTTAGGAGTTGCCTCGTCTTTGTCTTCTTCTTCGATCTCATCTTCATCGTCCGACGACAAAGGATCCGGTAGCTTGTCATCGTCCCATATATCATCACCACTATCAGAATCGGAACCAGCTTCCTCCGTTCTAACCATCTCTGGGAAATCATCTTCAATGTTTAAGTTAGCATCTTCTTCAAGAGCCGCTTCTTCGACGTTAGCTTCTTCATTTCCACCACCTACTGCATCATCAACATCATTGCAATCCTCATCTCCATACACCGCGCAGTCATCTTCACTGTCAAGGACCACTGCAGGCTCCACTTCGTCATCTTCATCACTTCTTTTTTTACGTTTTCGACGCCGACGTGAAGCTCCACCTCTACCTCTCTTTCCTTTCTCTCCAACAACAGATTCAGTAACTGGTTCACCACCTCCATCTCCGACATTAGAAACTGCTACGTCTTTCAGTTGAGCTCGAACTCCATCTTCAACTCGAGGACCTTCGTCTAATGGGTTTCGATCAAACACAATTAAACTCATTGATTCATCTTCTGGTGGCGTTCTAACAAACGATATCACACCTTTATTTCTCACTTTCGGCATTTGAGACTGAGAAATCAATTGGGGAAAATCGAGAATTAGGGTTTGCGGAAATTGAGAATTGGAGATTTCGAATTGGAGAATTAGGGATTTTGTTTTCGAATGGGATGCGATTTGGGGTTTTTTGTTGTGTTTGTTCAGGTTCAAACGGTGTCGTTTTGACACTAACGGGGAAGGATTAGACCTCTTAATGCCGGCTGATTGCTCCGTTTAAGGATTTAATGACAGTGGTCAACAAAATATAATGATTTAAACGGTAAGTCAACAGAAGTTCATGTTTAAAATGGTCTTCTACAAAATTGGTGATTAAAATGACCATAATTTGAAAATTCGTGATTTTAATGACATTTTTCTCATTTAATAATGTGCATGTGATAATAGTCAGTTAACGATACAAGCATCCATCCCTACATTGGTTTTAGAAGCGTAGGGACTAGTGAAGAAACGCTTGTCGACTTTAGCTTTTTGACCAAATATATGTAGGAGTTTTGGTGTTTAATTGTTGCAGGTAATTTCATACGGAGCCTCCAAAAAGTTTTAATCCAAAGTGTTCTACGCAAGAAATTTCTGCATGATAGCATATTTACATGGCGCTTTATACATTTTTGTTTTAGAAAAAAAAACAACATTACAAATCTTATCTAGCGCAGTGAAATATCACAAACCAAATATACCATAGGACTGAAATCACATATATAGGAAATTTTTTGTTGGTTTGCCAAAAAAAAAAAAAATATATATATATATATATAGGATATTTTCTTTCTTTTTAATCGTTCTACCATATTATTATTTTTTTGCTATTTATTCGGTTCAAAAATTGTCATATACACATATTATCTCGAGTTTGTTTGGGCAATAGTCTTTACCACCAATAATAGATGGAAATGCAAAACCCAAAAATTATATTAAAAAAAGTGTGATATCCCCATTTGCTCCAAGATGTGGCAAAAATGAATACTTGCTCACCAAACTGTAACCAAGTATACTGATGATTGTTAGGCATCAATTTTGTGTTAAAAAAAAAAAAAGAATTTAACGTCTAACAAATTATTCAAATAGATTTCTTTCATATGCATTTGCACGGATGAGAGTCAAGAAATGAAGTAGCGAACAGTGTAGCTAGTCTGATTACAATTACGAACAAATCATAGCAAATTTAACGACAACTGCTTGAAAACCGAATTAAAATGCACAACCAATGGGATACGTAGAGTAGTTTTGTTGAATAATCGCCTAGCTAGAGTTTCAAAATCCCTGATAGAAGAATGAAGAAGAATAAGATAGCAAAGTGGCGTTCGCACCCGAAGATATGGGGAGGCTAGCTAAATAGGGTTGATTTTGGGTTTCGTTACAATGGACCTACAGTTTGTATTTTGTATTAGTGGAAGACACAGAAAAAAAAATCAAGAAATGATGTCCGATCTTGAAAAGGCCACCAAAAAGAATTAGTGGGGCAATCAAAGAAGAAAGCAGATCAATAGCAAGCAACACAAATGAGTCTTGTGAGAATAATGGATCTTATATGGGGAAGAATAGGTCGAGCTCCGTAACTTGTTCTCCAAGCATATCTCTCTCAAAGCCCTAGCTCATCATAACACAACGTTAACAACGACCATGGACCATTATACATGCCACCTTACGGCGAGAAACAACTCTCTTTCGACGAGACGCTAATCCCTCCTCTAGGACTAGGAGAATACCCAAGCTTGATACTGAAACAGTCTTGCAGGAGATTGGTTGGTGTTTAGATACTACTTTAATTATTTATACAACTCATCTATATGAATGTTTGAAATCTAACACCAAACTCTGCATATATTCAATTTTCTAAATATCCATTTTTCTAAGTACAAAAGTTAACTCATAAATATTATTTATTTATTTCAAATATTTATATTGAAGAACGATGATCAAGGAAGCCAAAGAAGTGGCTCAACTATTAATTTTAGATATTAATATGAATTTTACTACATTTTAAGGTGGTTTCGATGATTTTGAGTGAATTTAGAGAAATTGTTATGGTGTCTTATAAAATTTCCCTAAATAACTAGAACATTTAAAGTTTTGTAAATTTTTACAAACCAAATCATCTAAACCTCCTCAACAAAGTGGTTTAAATCCATTGGTTAATATGTTTCAGTAAAATAGATTTAAAAATTCTTTTGTGTATGACTAATTCAATAACACTAGATTTCAGAAGATTTTTAAATTTGATGACTCCTCCCCCAAGATCCGAGAAGAGTGCGGCTTTGTACACGATCCACTAGAGTTATGACATGTCTTTCTCTCTTAGTCACGCATGTGATGTAGCAGGAGTGAGAGTTTTCTTAATTAGATGATCGATGTAATGTCTCTTCCTCTTCCGAACCTTAGCGCCTCCTTTTCAAAATAGAAGAGAGACGATTGACTCAAGATGTAATGGATTCAGGATTAAATCTTTGGCGAAACATAGGAATGTTATTTCTTTAACATGTTCATTCTTCTATGATTCCATCTATTTTCTTTTGAAGTTAAAACCTCTAATCGGAAGTTAGAAGTGATTCGGTAGCACATATATATCTTCCTCAACTTTTTTGTTTATTTTTAAAATATATAATTACATATTATTTTTCACTAGGTATATGTATTATTTGTTTAGTTTACATCTATTTTGTATCATCATGTATATGTATTATTTATTATTAATCATGGTAATGTTTCTTTAAAAAGAAAAGAAACCAATCACAAAATGATATTCGTTCATTTTATATTTTTACTATCAACCCGAAAAAGCAGAAAAATAATGTCTATAAAAAAGAATTTAAATTTCAAATATTTATATGGTAATTCCTACTGCCCCATTGAAATTGGACATTAGGTCCCCAAATGTTGGGCATGCCTTTATATGTTTTTACTTTTAATGACCAAAAAGTGTGATAAACCATCATGGGTCCCAAACTTCCTTAAACAATAATCATACAAATATGTTAGCAATAGTAAACAAAATGTACAAATACATTCTAATTTAACATGCTTATATGTAAATATACCATTTATATGTACATATACCATTTTACTATGTAGTGGTTGATGAATGCGATTATCAAAAAACAAAAGAAAAACTAAGTTACTTACTTCCTCCCGATGTTTTAGCTAAAATCACACAAATAATAAAGATTGTCTACATTTTTAAAAATTAATCAATCAACAAAACTGCATAAAATAAAATAAAAAGTAAAAAAAATATTAAATTAATTAAAGTTAATTAGAAAAATTAAAACATTTTATATTATAAAATAAAACAAAATTTCTAAATCATCTAATATTACGAAACTGAATGAGTAATTAGTTTGCGATTTTGATCCACTAATAAACATTGTAACATTACGATCACGTTCGTACGACCAAATATGAACAATTAATCGACTTGTCGCATGTTGTATGCGACATAAAGTAATACGTGTGGGTATGGATACTCATACACTCGTCATCCAAAGATAAGTATATACTTTTCTTCGCCTTCAAGTAATTAATAAAAGCACCATTAAACAGTTTTTAATATCGTAAAATTCGATATTTTAACATATCATTACATGGAATTGAGTATATAACGTTTGACAAAAAATTTTAATTTTGTGATCTATCGTATTATAACGTGGATTCAACTTTAAAAGTATAAGTGCAAAATGGTGGTATGTCGTATGCGTACTCGCGGAAAATGGTGCATTTGCACATCGTTTCTTATTTTAAAACTGTATTTAAAATCTTCGATAATTAGATCATTTTCTTATTGCACTTATTGTAACTTTTAGTTAAAAATATATGGTTGCATATATTTTGAGACGATTCTGTTTGGATATATTATATGGAAGGTATTTAGGATTCACACAAGATGAGCGAACCTCCACAAACCCAATACTAGTTTTGCACCGTATAATCGATAAAACACTATCGGGCTGTCAAATCTAAAACCCAAAGATACATTTGTAAGCAATGTGCATACAAAGAAAAATAGTAAAATATATATAATGGATACTGGACGGTAACAAAATGATTAATTGAAAGAGCTCTTGTAATTACACTAGTAGAATATGTATAATATAATGGCACCTTAAAATAATCTCTTTGACCAATGAGATTAGCTTGCATTAAGGTAGTTAATTAAACTCGACAAGACGTGAAAGTAAAGAAGGATATGTACATGCATTGTCGTCAATCTTATCGTATCTTCTTTAATTTCTTGCTCAAGATTACAACATATTTGTCGGCTCGACCACAATAATTCCTCAGCTAAAATAAATGATAGTTTATTTGTATTTTTATAAATCGCAATGATTTATAACTACATTGTGAAAATATGCATGATTTGGTAAAATAAACTTAAGTTTAAGAATCCGATTATAAAAAAAATTCACACAACAAATAGTTTCTTCATGATTGCATATTTACAATATGTATATGTATATACAACCTCTTTTTACATTAATTAAAATTATATTGTATTTTCTATAATCTTTCAATATTAATTAAAATTTAAATTGTAAAATTGTAAAATTCAATATGGTAGCATATGTGAAGAGTATTAATACTTTATTTATGTCACTGAAATACAATATTTTGTTTGTTTGCACAGAAATTCAAGTATTTATTCACTTAAAATTATGAATTTAAAAAAAAAATCATCAAAAACTGACTTCTAACAATTAATAATCAATGATATAATAAAAGTGATTTAATATAAAGTAAGCAAAAATGAACACAAAAAGTTACATGTGTAATATATGTAGTATATGTATATTTATATTACATTAACCTTAGTTACTTTGTCAAACTGATAACTATGCTAATTTTTTTTAACTGGACTATTTAAGTTTTAAAAAATAATAGTTAATGTTTCTATTTCTATTTCTATTTTTATTTCTATTTCTTAGAAACTATTTTATCATTCCTAAATTATTTTAGTAACATTTTAAAAACTTTTTAAAAACTTTTCTTACATAGTGGAGTATCTTATCTAGTATTTTGTTGTGCTGGCCTAATCATTGAAGTAATTACTTACTGAATTTGGTTTATGTACTGAGAAACTCAACGGTTGATAATTTCATTGTTGATGTATTTTTCACATTATGCTTAAACGACAAGGCACTAAACTCTCCATGATGTAACCCTCCAACAATTATGTTTCCAACTTCACCATTGCGGTCACCAAAAGCTAACTTTTCTTCTTCTATTTATCTCAATACTGAAAAAAAGAAAGAAAAAAACTTCCAAAAGATTCCACTTCCCTTAAAAAATATTTCGACATATCTTCGATAATACTAAGAAAATAAAAAGTAGATGGCGTTGAAGATTTTGGGGTTTTGACTTAGACAGGATATTGATTCTACGATATATATATATATATATATATATATATATATCTAATTAAATAATTATCTAAGTTAATGACATATTTTTTAACTCTACAATGTAAGAAAACAGCTTAACCAACAATTTTTTAAAAATCAGACAACGTTATATAAATAAGTTACAGTATTAGTTGAATCACATCCGGCTTGACCTAAAGCCTAACTAATTGGAGCTTTAACATTATTGTTTATTAAATATATGAGGACATCAAATTTTTAAAAATATATATGTTGTGGAGTAGTGGTTGAGTTCAACTTTCTTGACTATAAAGAACACATTTTGAGTCTAAAATTACAATTTGTAGATTTGAATTTTCTAGAATATTGTTTCTAAACTGAAAATGCCTTGTATTTAAGTATTAGGTGTACGCTTGTTTTTTGGCGAAAGATCAAACAAACATTGCCAAAGCAACCACAACCTTGACAACTATGGCTAAATTAAGATATAAGACTTTAGTTAGATTAATTGAGTTTCAATTCAGAATAAACCATTGAAATTTACTTTGTTCGAGCTTGATTTTGTATACTTTATATGAAATATAAACTCATGAGTCATGATCGTAAAGGATTATTTCCATATGTGCGTAGTCAACAACGATTAGAATGCCTATAATATCCATGTAAAATTTATCAACGACACTCATCAAAGCTCCGTCGAATCAAAATTTAGAGTTATATTTAAAGGTGTTTAGAAAGAAAGTGAAGTATGGGGCTCAATCTCACGTACGTGCACTTGATGAACATGCATGTAGTGATAGTCAGATAACGCTACAAACATCCCTACTTTGCTTTCAGAACTTAGTGAAACTATAGCAGATATGGAGTCTCCAAAAACGTGAAGAATGAGCGAAAAAAATCCCAGCATGATAGTCTATCTATATGACATTTTCTTTATTTTTCGTTCATGAAGGAGCAATGAGGTATCACAAACTAAATATACTGTAGGATTTAAATCACATATATGAGACTTCTTTTATCCTTTTAGCATCTTTGTTACCAGTTAGTAGTTAATTAGCCAGTTCATTTTTTCTTGATTGTGCCAGTTATATCTCCCAAGTTTGTTTGACCAATAATCGTAGTAGATTGTATTGATAAGGGACTGGGACGATACAAAACTAAAAAGTTATAAAATAAAATGTAAGATATCCACTAATTTGTCCAAGTTGTGGCTTTTGCTCACCAAAGTATAACCAAGTTAACTGATGATTACTGGACCGTCAATCTTGTTTTTTATTTTTCTAAAAGAATAAGGGTGTGACTGAATATACTATTTAGAAGGAAAAGGAAGAAAAGAAAACAGTGTTACTAGTTTGATTAGGAACAGAGAAAAAAATTAGCAAATACGATTATAGATTTATATATCCAAATATTATTTGTTAGATTTTATAACATAAATTGTGAACGTTAATGCTGTCGACGAAAACTTCATTGTGAAGTAGGGACCATAATGATATGGAAGTGATCTTCTGCTTAATTAATTGCTATTTTAAAATCTATGACCAATTCTTTCCAATCTAGTTCTTTTTTTTCATATTTCTGTAAATTTATTTATATAAATTTCCATCAACCGAAAGGGCTTTTCTTTTAAATTGCTTTATTTCTTTTTCATGCTCTTTCAACCGTCAAAGTAACGTCTCTAGTCTCTTTCTCTACTTCAATTAACAGTCTTCTGCTCTCTCCTTCTTTTGTATCTTTTCTCTTTTTTTGTTTCAACCTCTTGCCTTGAGGAACTAAGTGTTGAAAGTTGAAACATATAATACCAAGAGATGTATTCCGTAAGATATTCTGACACACACAAATATAGTCTGAACATTGTATAATGATTTTTATTTTTAAGAAAACGAAACGGTGAAGTATATATGATTAATAAATATCGTGAAGGGTTTACGAAACCATTTCATTTGAATAATTTTTTGTTTGATGTAATAAAATTTAATTTGATTGATTAAAGGGAAGCTAATGATCAGTCTCATGCTGAATACTTTGATCATGAGAGTTGCTTTTTGACTTATATGTATAACTACCTTCTTGGGATGATTAAAACTATAAAAGAATTTCATTTTACAAACGGTTTAGTTAGAATTAGAAAGGAGCACATTAATTTAGCCAAACAAAAAATAAAGTAGTAAGGAACATTAAGTCAGGGAGAGGTTACTAAAAAAAAAAAGAATAATAATAGGTAATCAGTAGGGTTGTTGTAGAGGACGTTCTTAACTTGACAAATTAACTACCACTGATTTCTATAATTACAGCAAGAGTTGACCTGTTGTAATAATTAACACTCATGATGATGTATGTACAAATTATCTATTGCATGAGCAGTTTTGCTGTTTGTACATGAGATTTCGTAAAAATGACTTATTCAAGGAACCCCCTTGTAATGATATGACTTATACATATAATCTTCTTAAGTATACTTAAACCCAACGGTTGTCACAAAAATATTAAAAAATGTTAACATAAAGTTTTTAATACGGTTATAAAATAAAATATTTCGTGGATTCGAAATCTAAAAAAGTCACGTACGTTGCATATTAAATCATCCGTATAATTCTATATATGTTTAATCATATGTTGTCTATTTGTAGATTGTTCAATATGGAAGGTGTTAATAGTAAATCATTATTTTATAACAGTTTCAAGGAAAACGAGTAGCTAGCTACCTGCCGATGCCATATTTATATTTTTTTCCAATTACAGACAAATCAAAGATTTGGGATTGGAGAGGAAGAGATCCATTGAAACCGACACATTCGGGTCCAAAACATTACATCTTATAATTAACGAAATAGTAAAATACGTAAATCAAGCTTTTAGGTCATGTCACTGTTCCTATACGTCTGTGATAATAAAGCATGGATTAAAATGTTTAAATTATACAAAAAAGACTGATCAAATTCATTAGTGAACTTTAATTTGTCGATGACCAATAAGAATGATGGAAAAGGGGCAAAAGCTACATAAGTGGTTATTGAAAGAGTCGACTGTTTGAAGTTTTGTCGGAAAGACACTCCACCATAATATAAATACAAATCTTATCACTAGTGGAAACTGTCGAGTGTGGAGTTCTCTTTTTTGCCTTCTAGATAAAACAATATTATCTTTCTAAATTCTTCCAAAATCATTTTGGATTTTTTCTCTTCTTTCTTGTTGACATGAAATTTTTGGAGTCTTCTATATATCGACGCCAATGCAAAAAAAAGTTCACGGTGACTATAGTATGCTCTAGAGCAAATTCCGAATAGAAAACGATATTTATAACATAGCTCTATTAAATACCAGAAATGATAAACACAAAGTTTAGATTTAATACTCAGAGAAAATAGAAATGTTCTCCACAATTCAACGTTCTTCGTTTTCACGCTATATATATATATAGGAATTGATATCGAAAGCTGTGGGCGTCGTCTTTTCAAAGTTCTTGTTTATCTTTATTTTTGTCTTTTTCTACGAAAATAATAGCGTGCACTGTAATGTTTCTTTCAACTTTGTTTTTTGACTAGCGGATGACGAGACATATGGTTGCCCCCATTATAATTTTTGTGTGTTTATTTTAAGGTTGTTTTCCTTTTTATAATTTATGACCTTTTATAAACAGTTAAAAAAAATGTTTACAAGTTAGAAAAAAAAGATTGTATGGATAATCTTAATAATTGTAAATATTTATAAGAAAATCTTCATATGGGAACATGTGAAATGACAACTCAAAAAAAATTCTTATATAAAATGAATTTTTTTTTATGTTAAAGTTTGCACATGGAATTTAACATATAATTTGTTCATAATATTTGTGCATTTAGAAATATTTTAGGTTTTGTCCAAAAAAAAGAAAAGAAATATTTTAGTTTATATTCGTACTATATATAACAATCATCGCAAGTCATATAATATCCAAAAACACCACAATAATCTATGGCATATTTACTTGATAATTTTGGATGTGTATGAACGCACACAAAAATGTGGCACTTATGAAATGGAACATGCTTTAAATTTTTATGATCAAAATATAAAAGCGTCTAGCCTAATAAGTAATAAGTGTTCAGTATTTTCACTTTGTATGGAAAAATACGTTTTGATGTTTTAGAATACTGTATCAATATTTTGCCTTCTTTTTATCTATAATATCAAAATAAATATTTCCGACATTTTCTTAAGAATACTGATGTATTGTCAGTGAATACATGCATGAACTGTATTATTTTTGACAAAAGGGTTGTGATCAAACTGATATTTTTCGTTGATCACTTCCAAATTTTATTATCTCTGCTCTAATTCGTTTAAGTTGCTTCTAAGAATTCCTCAGTTTTACCCTTCTTTTATATATTTAAGCAATGGAAAATCAAGTTTTTAACTGTTAATAAAAAGCTTATTCTAATTTATATAAATATTCCCTTCCTATGCAAAATCCAGGGACCACGTAGAAAGTTGTGAGAATCTCAATACACAAAAGAAATAAGAAACAATGATTACATGCACAAGCACGAGGCCATAAATTTCCTTATCCTATACATATATTATATACACATTTTTATATAAAAGAGATGTTACAACATTCCAAAGAGAAAAACCTCCTTTAGCTAGTAGCTCTCTACAAAAAAACATAACCAGAATAAACACAGAGAAGTAAGAAAAAGTTACTATCTATATATAAATATATATAGGTCTATGTCTATAGAAAGAACTCCAAAATTGAAGTTCTCAATTCTAAACCAATTGCCATGAAAAAAAAACTGATCAATATTCCTTATATCTCATTTGTAATTTATTTTCGGTTTGTAATTTGGTAAAATTAAAGACCAATGAGAATAGAGAATAAAACAAATAGTATTTGGCGCCAAAAGAAGAACAAAAAAGTGGTCGTGTCACGTGATGTTAATTAGCTTATTAACTAGGACCAGAAAAAAAAAATTGAACTTGTGTTTTCCAAATCTCTAGGTCCCACTCTCAGATGTGCTGACTTTTTTTTTTTATTTTTCTTGTCTTAAATCATTTTGTATTTTTTTTTATTTTATGAAAAAAAAAGTTAATTCAGTTTTACTCACTCTATAAATCTCCACAGATCCATCACACTTCACCCTAGACCCTCTACCCAGTTCCCCCACACAGCTTTTTCTCTGATTTGACGATTGAGTTTTTCAATCCAACGGTCCATAGGAAAAAAAACTTTCACAATCCAAAACACACGAGGAGCGTAGCAGCGAGTGATGAAAGAAAGTAGCCGGAAGCAAGGAGCGGCGTCACCGTGTGCGGCTTGTAAGCTTTTGCGGCGGCGGTGCGCTCAAGATTGTGTTTTCTCGCCGTATTTCCCGGCGGATGAGCCTCAGAAGTTTGCTAATGTTCATAGAGTGTTCGGTGCTAGCAACGTCAACAAGATGCTTCAGGTTTCTACTTCTTCTTCTCCTCCTAACAATAATTAATTAAAAACGTGGTTAATCATGTTTTGGGTTAGGTTAATTAGGAATAATTTTCTTGTTTCTTATGTTAGATGAGACATTACTATATCATTTCCATAACTTTTTATTGACAACTACCACATGGCCCGACCCATTTTATATTATAATTTAAAACTAATTGAGGGATTTTAAAGACTTAATTGTTTATATATGCATTTTAAGAGTTTAAGAAAATGTTTAGTGCCATATACAATTGTTAGCTGATGTAAATTTCAACCACTTCTGTTAGCTGATGAAGTATTTTAACCACTTTAACTTTTTGTTAAAATAGTGTAAAATGATAGTATGATCTAACATTTTTCTTAGCTAGCTACTTTATAATCTACTTTTGAGATGGATACTCTTGCGAGATTGGTTGGTTTAAATTTCTGACAAGAATGTTTTGAAACTCAACAGGAGTTACCGATCCACCAGCGCGGAGATGCAGTGAGCAGCATGGTTTACGAGGCTAATGCAAGAGTGAGGGATCCGGTTTACGGTTGCGTAGGAGCAATTTCTTCCCTCCAGCAACAAATCGATGTGTTGCAAGCTCAGCTAGCTCTAGCTCAAGCTGAGGTGGTGCACCTACGTGTGCGTCATTCTACTAATTTCCAGGGCCATGGACTGTGCCCGGATAGCCCGAGTAGCAGCGGCTCACCGTCGTCCAAGCAAGTGAGTCCACAGGACAACAAGGGCATGTTTAACCATATGGACATTGTGGATGAGGCCAGTTTGGGAGAGTCTATGTGGTCTTGCTAGTCAACACAAAAAGCTCTCCTTTTGCTACTACATTTCCTAATCTTTTATTTTGGAAATTTCGGGATTTATATATATTTAAAGTAGGGGTAGGAAATGAAAATGCTCTGTTTTGACTAACAGAGTGAAATTATTAACATGATCTATATATAGATACATATAAAATACTACTAAGTTTATATTATTATATATGAGTATTTGTAATTTTGTATTTCGGGGGTATTTGGGATTTGGTGTACGTGTACCGTGTACGACTTTGGACCATGATCGTCTAAGGGTTATTATGATCATTTCAACTGAGGAGAGAACTTTGCTATTGACCTAATGTATATTTTGTTATTTGTGAAATATATATTTATCTCTTTCATATATACAGTACGATTTTATATTTAAGGAGCTCACAATGTGTGTCAGTGTGTATGAACTTATTGATGGTTTAATGCTCGTGTTTAATACGTGCTGGCTAAGTCTAGCTTAGCATTTAACACCTTAGCATTTAACACTTAGCACTTAGCACTTAGCACTTAGCTCCTTCGGGCATCCCCATTGGAGGGTTTTAATTTTAAGGCTCTTATGTATTATTTGAATTTTTAATGAATATATTATGTAGTGTTTAAAAAATAAGAACCTTGATCTCCTAATTAAAATTATCCCATCCAATGGTGGGATATAATTTTGAGTCTCTTATTTTTGAAAATATAGTTTTTTGAAATTAAAATTTTTCCATTATGAAAACTGTTTCCATCATAAAAAATGTGTAAAACAAAGAAATGCAGTCTGCCTTGAAACAAAAATGAAAACATGCCAAAGTTGTCCAAAACAAAACAATATCCGATCAATTTTCAGGATAACCATTAGAAGCAGCTTAGCCTATCTTGGTTTGCATTATCTGCACAATTCAAAAGCCACACACCATTGAATCAAAAAGAGAATTTCCTCATGAACTATTTATTTAAACATATGAGCATTAAAAAAAAAAGCAGCAGCAAACCATTTTTCTTCCATGTGAAACTATCCTAATCAGACAGTTTGCGTAAACGAAAACACCGATTCTAAGTTCTAACCAAACCAGACCATACATCCAGAGAGGCTAGTTATCATCAAATCCCCATCTTCATAAAATGTGCACTTTGCAACATCACATTAGAAGATAACTACATATCTAAATAACCAAACTTTTACAGATAAAAAACATGAACGATCCCAACATTTTCTGATTCCAAGAGCTATCAAACACGAATTATTATACACTTTCTGATTCCAAGAGCTATCAAACACGAATTATTATACACTTTCTGATTCCAAGAGCTATCAAACACAAAAGATTCGACATTTTCTGATTCCTAGAGACTATAAAAACAGGAAAGATTTGACATTTTCTGATTACAAGAGCTATCAACTACAGTCTAAGCAGTTCCCATCTCAATATGGAGTTGAAGCTGAAAAGATTACCCTGATTCCAAGAAATTAACCAAAACACAAGTAAACTAGTAATTGGGTTAGTGTCAATACCTGGTGGTTGTGTATTATGCGAATCATAAGCATCAGGCCGATAGCATCAAAAACAGTTTGAAAGAACAGGATTGAAGTGCTCATCAATGACAGAAAATGGACCTGTACCATGGAAAGTTCAGAATATTTACAAAAGTTGTTATCATATCAATCGTAAAGTAGAAGGAGTTTCTTAAATGGTGCTCAACACCATATCAAATGTGTAACAACTAACTTAATTATGTTGCGAGGATTCCTACAAGATATACTGATGTGCTTTTAAACAGCTAAAAAATATGCACATAGCAAAAAGGAGATAGATTATAATATACCTGCAAAGATTTCATAAGATATGGACTCTTCACCAAAGAAATCATCACAAAATATATACCTGCTAAGATCACACAAGCAAAATCCAAATCGAGATAACTAACCAAATCATTTGTAAGGTGATAGCCAGATACACATGTATGGAAAAAATAGTTAACAGAATCATACATGCAAGACATGCCATGTTGTAGTATAGTAGTTTCATTATGAAATTACCTCAAACAGGGACAACCAACATGGAACCCATGAAGAGAATTATAAGCAGAAGGGTCACTCTAAAGTTCCTCTCCATCTTCGAGCGTATCAGCACCTGGTTGCCAAACCCTAGTTGGTATCGGAGCTATCTCGGAGGAAGACGCATCTGCCTTCTTCTGTCAACTCAAAAAAAAGACGAAAAAAAAAATCCAATTCACGCAAAATAGGTTTTGATTGGTGAATATCAGATTGAAGAATTGAGCAAGAGAACAAGAATCAGATACCTTTCAGCTCTACGAAAGTACAATGCTCAAAATTAAACCGCAGCCCAACAACATTAACAAAAAACGAACCTGAGCAGGTGTTGGGGTAGAGGCCGAAATGGTTTTAGACGGCGGGGCAGGAGGCGGAGGATTCTTATGACGAGGCTGTTGAGCGGCGTCGGCGAGCGCAGGCCAGGAATCAGCTCCCATTACAGGAGCATCAACAGTCTCAGGAGGAGAAGCGGTTGTTTTCCAAGGAGACTTAGCGGCAACAACACCAATTGACGCTTATGATGTTGCGTTGAGAATCGATTCAATCTCCTCCTCCGATTCCAATCTCCTATGATTCCAACCGATCCCATCTCATCTGATTGAGAGATTCGCGACAAAGAGAGAGAGAGGGAGAGAAAGAAAAAGAACACAATCGGGCTAAAAAAATTGCTCTGCATTAAATGGAGCCAACGATTTAGCGACACGTCACAATCTCTTATGTGAAATTGAGGTTACTGTATAAGAGGAGCTCTTCAGTTTTTTTCCATTTTCTGATTGATTTTTTTATCTCTTTTCCTTTAAAACCCCACGTTGGGGAGAACCTTAGCACTTAGCTCCTTAACACTTAGTTCGTAGCTCTTAGCACTATCTTGTTAATTAGACGACGAAAAAATCGGCTAATTTCTACGGCACATGTACTCCACGCGCATCACCTTCATGTAAGTCACTAATTTCTTATGACCCATTTGTTCTTCTTTGCCTGATAGAATCGCACATCAATACATAATATGATAATACTCTTCACATTCACATTCACATGAGTCTTTGCCTCATCAAAGACTCATGTACCAATACGACTAAGGCCTCTTGTCAACTCCGATAAACCGGAGGTGGAGATGCACTTATGCGTTACGGTGAGCTTCACAGAGCAAAGATTTTAACCATGGTTCATTCTAAATGCGCAATCCAAATTTCAATAGTTTTCGACAAAGCATTGTTTAAACAATAGTTACAATGGAAACCATAGAGAGATTAGAGATAGAGAGTAAACAAAAGCAGAAATCAAAGTTCTTCTTAAACATCCTTAGCAATGAGATCGCCATTAATGAACTCTCTGTAGGCAGCAACGGGCCAAATGAAACCACGGAAGACGATCCGACTAGCCAAAGGAACATCGATGATGATCTCTTTCATCGCTGGTTTCTTCTCGCCACTAATAGCTCTCAAGTAGCTTCTTCCAACCCACCCGATCCATCCTGCAATGTAAAGGAACAGAATCCCTGGAGTAATGAACTCTCCCCAATGCCTCTGGTCTCCGTTCACTATCAAATGCGGTAAACCATCTGACCCGCACAACAGTCCGTACTTCCCGTAGTTGTCAAACCTAACCAAACCAAACCAAACATTTCTCTTTAGCTTATCATTCCAAAACAATCCAACAGTTATCATACTAACTAACACTAGAAAAACAAGAACAGAGGAAACAAAAAAGCTCTGTTTCAAGAAAGAGTACGACGAACCTGCGTTTGGTTTTCTCGATCTGAGCGTTGAGAGCAAGAGCAGGAGCACTCTCAGGAGCGTAAAGCTTGAGAGAAGATTCAAGCTTCTTGACCTGTTGCTTCTCCCTCTTAGCGAACTGTTTGGAGTCCTTGCAAGGAGTCAGACCTGAGATGTCAGCAACAGCTGGCATGGGAGCTGAGAGGAGGATGGAAGAGAGGGCGACGGCCGCGGAGAACGCTTTCATGGATTGTGGTGTCGATTTGTCATCGGAGCAGACGAATCTTGCGGATGATTTAGGTACGGATTGAGTGAGAGATTTGTTAGATCTCGGGTTGAGAACGAGATTCGTCGGGATCGTGAGCGACATCGCGCTTTCGAGTTCTTCGGATACTACTAGGAGGGGTTTGTTCTTGAGTCTAGGGGAAGTGTGGATGGAGAAGAGAGGACCTTATGGGAGGAGCTTTAGATTCTTGGGGAGATTAGTGGAGGAAGAGGAAGATAAGAGAAGAGGTCTTGTGGTGATGATATGGCGTTTTGTAATTGGTTGGAAAGTAACATGTCACTGGATAAGAGATTTTGCCCGCGGATTTGTGTAAGTTTTGTCATTTGATTCTTTAGAGATATGTGGACTAGGCTAATGTGGACTACACACGACTTATCTTTTATTTTTAAATACTATACATAATTATATATTTTGTATACCTGTTGCACAAAACCAATCAAATACATATCCTAACATCATGTAGACTAAATAAAAAGGATATGTAGTCTTATAATTCTGGTTTTTAACACTGCAAAGTCTGGAAACTCTATTGGACAACCACATACATAATCAGATGGGCT
>NC_025698.1:16834110-16842151 GCF_000633955.1 Camelina sativa
TTTTTTTTTTTTTTTTTTTTTTGCTAAAAGCATTCACGTTTGTAAAATGTAAGAACCAAAATCAAAGTCCAAAGAATGAAGTTGATCTGTAAATGTTCAACTGAACCAAGGTGTATTTTTCAATTAATATATTCCTGTAATTCTTATAAATTATTTATTGTACCCAAGGAAATGAAAACACGGGTTGAATTCAAATTAGTACATATTGGGCCTTTAATACCCAAAAGGGGACGAAACCACGAAAGCCTCTTAGCATGAGCTTCACGCGTATCCCACATCGGAAGACTGAGAAGGTTTGACAGTAGTAACGTCAATATAAATTAACTTCACTCTCCTCAGCTACAAACCACGCATCCATGTGGTGAGCCCAAAGCGAACTATTCTTTCGCCTTTTACTAAAGAATACCGTGTGCTCTCCACGTTAAGTGGCATACGCCTATTTTTGGAGGGTTCTGCCTTACGGTAGACCCAACAGTATATAGTCTGAATTAAGTCTCTCAAAAATGAGAGCTATCACTACTGAATTAGTACTGGTACACTAACTAAGTAGTTATATAACAAGTACCAACGAAAGGTTATGCTGAATTTGCTTATCTTAGTCCTTTGTGATTACTCTGTTCACAAACCTTATAAGCTTTGAGTCTTGGACAATTACCTCTAGCTACAGTCTCATCAGCTTCGTTCAAAGGGTCGTCATTAGCTCCGATCAATGAGTTTATCTCAATCAATATATAAACCGCTCCTCCAACAGCTCTCAATCTTTCAGAACCTAAGCAACAATCCTCAGCTTTTACAAACCAGTCATACCAATGCTTTGCGACGTAGTCATACACGGAGTCTCTAAGAGGAGTTGGAACTATGGAGAAGGCGTTCAATGCGGAATAAGGTAAAGATAAATATGATACCACTCGAAGTGCAGCTGCAGAGTCAAAAGATGCAGAATCAAAGAGGTCAAATCCATGCTTTGGTTACAGAGCTATGGATTTTAACATGTTAACTACGGAATCAACTACATAGACTAACTATAACTAGGAGGAGTTATTCTCTCAGTAACTTAGAGACCTACTTCTCAGTGCAGATGTTTTCATCTCAATCTTAACCAAACTCGTAACTATGAAACTTGAAAGCAATTATCTCAAGATTTATATAACGGTTGATCCTTAATGGTAAAGTCAGAGACCTTCAATAATGAAGAGAAAACGCTTCTGAACATCCTCTCTAGTGACACACACCACTAAGGCACTAACTTCTAAGTTCTAAACAAGGCTCAGCTGCTTTTAGACTGAAGACAAACATAACTTTATCTTTCTGTACTTGTTAGCTCTGAATCCACTTCACACTTACGTTGAACAAAATTACTCAGATACAGATATAGAAAAAAATTCAATCTAGGATCCTTAGCACACTTACACCAACCAATGCTAATTGCAAAAAGAAATTCTCACAATTTTTCTCTTCAAGATGTTTCAAAATGTCCCACCACAATATCTCTGGTTCAAGTCAATTCAATGTTACAAGAAAAACATATTAAGAAATCTGCATAACCTTCTTCTACTTCCAGAATTCGAAATCACATTATCAAAATTCATATTTATTTTTCTTTTTTTCTGGTAAACATATCACAATTCAGGTTAACCAATGAACTGTAAAACATGAAGTTCCCATACAGAAATTGACCGGTTTCTTATTAAATTCATGTTCAAATCAAATTATTAGGAACCATACTAGGCTTTCTTTATTATTTACACCAAAGAGATAAAGTAAAAATACACAAATTACAGAAAGAGATTACATTGAATCCAACAAAAAAAAAGCAATAGAGACGAACAATTTAATAAAAAAAAGTATTAGACGTTGTGAGAGTTGTCGGGCTTGGCGTGATGAGGAGACAAGGGCGGAGAGGAGGATACGGCTATTGCGCCTGGAGGTGGAGCAGGAGCTCCATACACTTGTGGATTTGTACGGATCTCACGCCGGCCACGAGATTTGCCTAGGAAGTAGCAGCCGAATCCAAGTAAAAGACAAAAGAAAATTAGAGGAAGAGATATGATCACCACCAAACCCATCTTGAGATCTCTAGTTTCAAATATTTTTTCTGATTGTTTTTGTTTCTTGGAACTCTTGGTATTGCTTTGATTCTACTTCTTGTACATGCATTTATATGTGGGAGGCTCTGGAAGGATCTGATTCTGTCCGCAACGTTTATGTCTTGTAAAGCTTAACGTTTAGATCTCAACGGTCATTTTTTTGTGGTCCCTGTGTAATATGTTTTCTTCTATAGTGTTTTGTTTAATTTTAATATAAAGTACGATTAATTTTTTCACTGAACGCGAAAGGATTATTCATGAGCAACTTTGAACTTAAGATTAACAAAATAAATCCCAAGTAGATACATGCTTTATTATGTTGTGATATTATTAGATAATCAACTTAGGATCATCCTATAAATATACTAGTTTAAGGGAACTCTACAACGGACAAAGGTTGACACATCATAGTGCCACTTTTAATATTTGTTGTAAAACACTTAGTGGACTTCATAGACCGGCCCATATATAGTCCATGAGTATTCGGTCTCTCGGCCCGTGCACCTTCGGCTCATCGGCCCATCGGCCGAAGCCTTCTCGGCAACACTTTAATCTTATGTCGGTTTAGCTTAGGCCTTTGTACTCTATTATATATATATGCATGTAACCTCGAGTTTAATCAATAAGAATACACAAGAGATTTATCACTAAACTCTCTAGTTTACTACACGTTATCAGCACGATAGCCTCCAACCACCTAAAACCCTAAAACCCTAAGGCAGCCGCCGATTTCATCTTTCTCTTCCAAAACCCTAAACCGCCTCTTGTTCTTCCTCTCCTCCGAGACTTACCTCTTTGTCTCGAAGTTCTTTTGGTGATTCACGAGCATCTCTTAGCTCGTGATCAAGTTACATACAAAACCTGATCGAGGTTCGTGATTCGCGGATCGAGGGTGAGTTCGAGTGCAAGCGATACAAGGAGGTTCGTGGAAGCTGTTCAAGGTTCAAGGTTCGTGAGATATCTGAGGTCTTTAGCTCCCAGATCAAAACCGGTCAGACCCTATTGGTGTTAAGGTAAACAAAATTCGAAACCTCCTCAAAACCCTATAATCGAATTTGAACCTTAAGAACTAATGAACCCTAAAACATCCAAGTACACAATCTAACAAAGTTTAAATTCCTTAAATCCTAAAACTTAAAATCGGTTGTTAGGTTGTTAGATTGTTTGAAATTGCACCAAAACTTTGTCAAGCTTAAAATCTGAATTGATTGTTTAGAGTTGCTTGAATTGTTATGTTGCATAAGAACCTAGAACTGTATTGTTAGAATCATAAGATAGAAATTGATCAAACTGTTCTAGGAGATTTAAAACTTGGTTTGTTCATGCATCATAATTAAAATCGAAATTTGCTTAATGATGTTTAATCGGCTTCATGAATTAGTTTTTGTGTTCTAGGATTAAATCCGATTGATATTAAAAGTTATGTTAAAATTCTATAAAACTAAAACAATGAAATTGGAATTAAAACATAATTAAGATAAACTTCTAAATTAATTTAGTAGTTATCTAAAAAGATTAAAACAGTATTTACTAAAATCCTAGACTGAATAGGAAAACTTAAGAAAAAGGAAATCCTATCTAGAAAATTGTTGCATGCATTAGTCTATTTGCTTTTGTTGTTTTGCATGCATGAATTTAAACCATAAAACCATAAGTGGCAAGGCATGTTTCGGTCTCAAATACCGCATGACCTATTGATTGAGTGCATGGTTCGATCTTAAATATCGCATGCTAACATTCGGATGTCTATTTCTGTTTTATACAGATGGCAAGCCTTAAGAGCCTAGACTATGCTATCCTGAATGCTTCTGGTGACAACTACTTGCTATGGGCAATGAACACCAAGATCAATCTGAAGTCAAAGGACTTGTTCGAGTGCATCGAAGAAGGTTCCGTATGCATGGACAAGCAAAAGAATAAGTGTATCCAGCACATGCATCATCACATTGCTGAGAGTCTCAAGAATCAGTACCTATTCATAGAGGATCCTCTCGCCCTTTGGACAGCGCTTAAACGCAGATATGGACACCAAAAGACGGTGCTCCTACCAAAGGTCGAGTACGATTGGAAGCACCTAACGATCCAGGATTACAAATCCGTGGACGATTATAACTCTGAGCTTTTTAGGATTGTCTCAGTCCTTAGGTTGTGTGGTATTGTAGTGACAGAGAAGGAGCTACTGGATAAGACGTTGTCTACCTTTAGCCCTAATAATATTGTCCTTCAGCAACAATACCGGCAAACGAAATTTGCTGACTATGGCGAACTCAATGAGTGTTTACTGCTAGCTGAGCAGAACAATGAACTGTTGTTGATGAATAGTGCTATGAGACCTCCTGGTACAACCCCATTACCAGAAGCACACAAAGTTGATTTGGGAAAGAAAAGTGTTGCAGAGCCTAAGGAGCTTAAAGAGCCTAAAGAGACCAACTACGTCCACAAAGAAAGACACTACGGTCGTGGCCGTGGTGGCAGAGGACGTGGTGGTCGAGGAGGCCAACCCGGCCGCGGACGTGGTGGCAAGGGCCGTGGGTCCTTAAAGCCACAAACCAAGGCAAAATCGGTTTGTCACCGATGTGGTATGTCAAACCACTGGGCAAAGAACTGTAGGACTCCCAAACATCTTATTGATGCATATCAAGAGATCTTGAAAAAGAATCCAGAAGCCAACCATGTGCATCTCGATGATGAAGGAGACATCGATCATGAGAATGATGACTCCCTAGAGACTTCCGATTGCTTTAAAAATGATGAATGAAATTTTTGGTTTTATTTTGGTTTAATTCTATGCTTTAATTTATTTCTATGTATTGGATAATTGATTTGATTTAAATTCAAGGATTTTATTTTATTGCCTTATTAAATTAAAAAACAAAAAATTGTTTTATATAGAAATGACTGAGGATATGAGTGAGTTAGTGGTGGATAGTGGATCCAGCCACACTATACTAAAAGATAAAAGATATTTTATAAACCTCACCATGAAAAATGCCAATGTTAGTACAATTGCGGGTATAGCAAACTTGATAGAGGGCTACGGCCAGGCTCACATATTGTTGCCTAAAGGCACACATATTGAACTAAGTGATGCCTTATACTCACCCAGCTCTAAGAGAAACTTATTGAGCTTTAAAGATATAAGACTAAATGGTTATCATGTTGAAACCAAGGGTGAAGGAACTAAAGAATTCCTATACATGACAGAAATTGTAAACGAACAAAAGAAAGTCCTAGAGACTATACCTGCACTAGCCACTGGTTTATATCATGCTAAGATTAACATGATAGAGGCTAACTTGGCAAAGCACAGAATGTTCAATGAACAGTTCACTCTATGGCATGACCGGCTAGGCCATCCGGGTTCGAACATGATGCGTAAACTAATTAAGAGTTCGAATGGGCACAACCTTACAGAGAGAAAAGTTATCCCTAAACATCTCACTTGTGTAGCATGTGCACAAGGGAAACTTATTATAAGGCCATCACCAGTAAAAGTCACAAGAGAGACTTTACATTTTCTGGAAAGGATACAAGGTAATATATGTGGACCAATACACCCATCATGTGGGACATTTAGATATTTTATGGTGATGATAGATGCATCAACCAGATGGTCACACGTTTGCTTGTTATCCACAAGAAACCTAGCATTTGCTAGAATGTTGGCTCAGATTATAAGGCTAAGAGCACACTTTCCAGATTTTCCACTTAAGACTATACGTCTAGATAATGCTGGTGAATTCACATCCCAAGCGTTTAATGATTTCTGTATGTCCATGGGAGTGAGTGTGGAACATCATGTGGCACATGTCCATACACAAAATGGATTAGCTGAATCCTTCATTAAACGAATACAATTGATAGCTCGACCATTGTTAATAAGATCGAAGCTCCCTGTGTCGGCTTGGGGACACACAATATTACATGCAGCAGAGCTCATACGCATCAGGCCATCTAGTGAACACAAATATTCACCATCCCAACTATTAACGGGTCAAGAGCCAGACATATCCCATCTCAAAACATTCGGTTGTGCCGTCTATGTACCTATTGCTCCACCACAGAGAACTAAGATGGGACCTCAGAGGAGGATGAGAATATATGTTGGATATGAGTCTCCCACCATTATAAAGTATCTTGAGCCAACCACAGGAGATTTATTTATGGCCAGATACGCGGACTGTCAATTCGTTGAGTCCGAATTCCTTATATTAGGTGGTGAGACTATCAAGCTGGTCAAGGAATTAACATGGAATCAAACATCCTTAAATTGGCAAGATCCTCGAACTCTAGCATGTAATGCAGAGGTTCAAAAGATTATACATCTACAGAAGCTAGCTAATCAATTGCCAGATTCCTTTGCTGACCCAAATAGAGTAACAAAATCGTACATACCAGCTTGCAATGCACCAGTACGTATTGATGTTCAGAAGGAACACAATAATCAAGTTGTTACAGAGTCTAAACCACGTTTGAAACGAGGTAGACCATTAGGTTCCAAAGATAAGAACCCTCGGAAGTCTAAAGGTGCAAAACAGACCGAGGTTCAGGGAATTACAGAAAATGCAGACATAGCCGCGGCAAATCCTAAGGAGCCGAATGGGGTTCAGGACGCTGAACCTCAAGGTCCTGAAGGTATTGATAATAATGAGATATCAATCAATTATATAATGTCTGGAATTAAATGGAACCGTAAAGATGTCGACATCGATGATATATTTGCATACAAGGTAGCACTTGAGATAAATGAGGATCTAGAACCCACATCTATATTAGAGTGCACTCAAAGCAAAGATTGGCTTAAATGGAAAGAAGCTATTGATGTGGAGTTAAACTCTTTGAAGAAGAGAAGTGTGTTTGGTCCGATCTTAAGGACAACACCTGAAATTAAACCAGTTGGACATAAGTGGGTCTTTGTAAGAAAGAGAAATGAGAAGAATGAGATAGTGAGATATAAAGCACGGCTTGTAGCACAATGATTCTCTCAAAGACCAGGCATAGATTATGAGGAGACATACTCCCCTGTGATGGATGCAACGACTTTTAGGTATCTAATAAGTCTGGCTGTAAGAGAAAAACTGGATTTGCGGTTAATGGATGTTGTAACTGCATACTTATATGGTCCACTGGATAATGAAATCTATATGAGATTACCAGAGGGTATTGAACTCAAAGATAAGAGTGGTTCTCGAGAACAGTACTGCATAAGGCTAGACAAATCGCTTTATGGACTGAAACAGAGTGGTCGAATGTGGTATAACCGACTAAGTGAGTGTTTAGCTAAGAAAGGCTATAAGAATGACCCAATCAGTCCATGTATATTTATAAAGAAGTTTGCAAACAAAGGATTTGTGATAATAGCAGTCTATGTGGATGATTTAAACATCCTTGGGACCTCTGGGGAAATCGCCCAAACTATAGAATACCTCAAGAAAGAATTTGAGATGAAAGACCTAGGCAAGACAAAATTCTGTTTGGGATTGCAGCTTGAGTACAGAAACAATGGTATCCTTGTGCATCAAAAGGCATATACAGAAAAGATACTCAAGAGGTTTAAAATGGAGCAAGCTCACTCATTGACTAGCCCAATGGTTGTGAGAAGTACTGAAGTGGATAAAGATCCATTTGCTCCTAAAAAGGACAATGAAGAAGTTCTTGGTCCTGAAGTGCCTTACCTCAGTGCTATAGGAGCGTTAATGTTCTTGGCTAGCCACACTAGACCAGACATATGTTTTGCCGTGAACCTCCTAGCAAGATATAGTTCTTGTCCGACTATAAGGCACTGGAACGGTATTAAACATGTTCTGCGTTACCTACAAGGAACGACAAACTTTGGTTTATATTATACTAACTATAACAAAGAAGGTTTAGTTGGTTTTGCTGATGCAGGTTATCTATCTGATCCACACAATGGTAAGTCACAAACAGGTTATGTGTTTACACACGGTGGTACT
>NC_025698.1:16842474-16844331 GCF_000633955.1 Camelina sativa
TAAGTGAGTGTTTAGCTAAGAAAGGCTATAAGAATGACCCAATCAGTCCATGTATATTTATAAAGAAGTTTGCAAACAAAGGATTTGTGATAATAGCAGTCTATGTGGATGATTTAAACATCCTTGGGACCTCTGGGGAAATCGCCCAAACTATAGAATACCTCAAGAAAGAATTTGAGATGAAAGACCTAGGCAAGACAAAATTCTGTTTGGGATTGCAGCTTGAGTACAGAAACAATGGTATCCTTGTGCATCAAAAGGCATATACAGAAAAGATACTCAAGAGGTTTAAAATGGAGCAAGCTCACTCATTGACTAGCCCAATGGTTGTGAGAAGTACTGAAGTGGATAAAGATCCATTTGCTCCTAAAAAGGACAATGAAGAAGTTCTTGGTCCTGAAGTGCCTTACCTCAGTGCTATAGGAGCGTTAATGTTCTTGGCTAGCCACACTAGACCAGACATATGTTTTGCCGTGAACCTCCTAGCAAGATATAGTTCTTGTCCGACTATAAGGCACTGGAACGGTATTAAACATGTTCTGCGTTACCTACAAGGAACGACAAACTTTGGTTTATATTATACTAACTATAACAAAGAAGGTTTAGTTGGTTTTGCTGATGCAGGTTATCTATCTGATCCACACAATGGTAAGTCACAAACAGGTTATGTGTTTACACACGGTGGTACTACAATCTCTTGGCGTTCTATGAAGCAAACTCTTGTAGCCACATCATCAAATCACGCAGAGATCCTAGCAATACATGAAGCCAGCCGTGAGTGTGTTTGGTTGCGGTCCATGACTCAGCATATTCGGACATATAGTGGATTGGAAGACAACAAGGAAGCAACCGTAATCTATGAGGACAATACAACCTGCATTGCACAGCTCAAAGAAGGTTACGTCAAGGGAGATCGGACGAAGCACATACTGCCAAAGTTCTTCTTCACACATGAACTACAAAAGGCCGGAGAAGTTCAAGTAGTGCAAGTTCAGTCATGCGACAACTCAGCCGATCTCTTCACCAAATCGCTACCGACTACAACGTTCAAGAAGCTCACGCATCAGATTGGAATGTGGAGGCTTAAGGACTTGGAGTGATGTTTGGAACAGGGGGAGCAATGTGTGATGTACTCTTTTTCCTTCACCAAGGTTTTGTCCCACTGGGTTTTCCTGGTAAGGTTTTAATGAGGCAGCATCCCCTATGCACATTGCGTCGATCCCATCCAACATAGGCACGATCATCTCGTCCAAGGGGAAGTGTTGTAAAACACTTAGTGGACTTCATAGACCGGCCCATATACAGTCCATGAGTACTCGGTCTCTCGGCCCGTGCACCTTCGGCCCATCGGCCCATCGGCCGAAGCCTTCTCGGCAACACCTTAATCTTATGTCGGTTTAGCTTAGGCCTTTGTACTCTATNCAGCCGTGAGTGTGTTTGGTTGCGGTCCATGACTCAGCATATTCGGACATATAGTGGATTGGAAGACAACAAGGAAGCAACCGTAATCTATGAGGACAATACAACCTGCATTGCACAGCTCAAAGAAGGTTACGTCAAGGGAGATCGGACGAAGCACATACTGCCAAAGTTCTTCTTCACACATGAACTACAAAAGGCCGGAGAAGTTCAAGTAGTGCAAGTTCAGTCATGCGACAACTCAGCCGATCTCTTCACCAAATCGCTACCGACTACAACGTTCAAGAAGCTCACGCATCAGATTGGAATGTGGAGGCTTAAGGACTTGGAGTGATGTTTGGAACAGGGGGAGCAATGTGTGATGTACTCTTTTTCCTTCACCAAGGTTTTGTCCCACTGGGTTTTCCTGGTAAGGTTTTAATGAGGCAGCATCCCCTA
>NC_025698.1:16845174-16938686 GCF_000633955.1 Camelina sativa
TCAAGGGAGATCGGACGAAGCACATACTGCCAAAGTTCTTCTTCACACATGAACTACAAAAGGCCGGAGAAGTTCAAGTAGTGCAAGTTCAGTCATGCGACAACTCAGCCGATCTCTTCACCAAATCGCTACCGACTACAACGTTCAAGAAGCTCACGCATCAGATTGGAATGTGGAGGCTTAAGGACTTGGAGTGATGTTTGGAACAGGGGGAGCAATGTGTGATGTACTCTTTTTCCTTCACCAAGGTTTTGTCCCACTGGGTTTTCCTGGTAAGGTTTTAATGAGGCAGCATCCCCTATGCACATTGCGTCGATCCCATCCAACATAGGCACGATCATCTCGTCCAAGGGGAAGTGTTGTAAAACACTTAGTGGACTTCATAGACCGGCCCATATACAGTCCATGAGTACTCGGTCTCTCGGCCCGTGCACCTTCGGCCCATCGGCCCATCGGCCGAAGCCTTCTCGGCAACACCTTAATCTTATGTCGGTTTAGCTTAGGCCTTTGTACTCTATTATATATATGCATGTAACCTCGAGTTTAATCAATAAGAATACACAAGAGATTTATCCCTAAACTCCCTAGTTTACAACAATATTAATTTATTTTAAGATTAAAACAATTAAACAAATATATTAACTCTCCGTTATTTATAAAAAAATTACATGTATAAATCTTCTAATTTAAATTTAATTTTATAAAAGTATGCATATACAACAAATCAATTGAATTTTAATTTCGCTAAGAGAAGATTCAAGCTTCTTGATCTGTTGTTTCTCCCTCTCGTTAAAAACATTTATAAGAAAATTACAGTGAGACAAAACCTTTGTCCGCGAGCACATTCCTGATCATATCTGCAACTACATCCATGAATCATGAATAAATCTACGCAATGTCGTGCATGTTGTTATTTTCCTCCCTAAAGAGACACGAAATTAACTCTTAATATTTTGATTTTTTTTTAAGCAACTCAAATTATCAAGGTTTTAAAAAAAAAGTAGAGTTAGCTTGTGTCTCTTTGTTGGGAAGAAAATAACAATCTCTTTATGAAAAAATCATAAAATCACCTCTAATGGGGACTCCATTCTATGAAGTGAATGTGACATCTTTTGTAAGATAATTGTGAACACGTTCACGGACGGCACTCGCAGATGTCATGTCACAAACATGCTTCAGCGTGCTCAAGTAAGAGGAAGATTAATATTTGTATACAAAAGAGCATAAAGAAAGTAATTGCTACATGTGGGATGGAAGGTCACTGACTCACTGGTCATGTGCTAGTCGCGTTATAGAATCAAACTTGAGGATCAATGACATAAGATGAGATGTGACAATGTGAGGAAGGTAAACACTATGTGCAAAAAAGGAATCATCCCTATTTATATAAGAGACACAAATTAGATAACTCATATATAATATAATTACTATAAGATTAAGTTATAAATAACTTGTAACTGATGTTACTTGTGGTGTGGACATTCACAGGATTCGACGAAACCACTAATCTAATTCGTTGTAACACTATTTCGTTATGCCTTTCATTATCTTGTTTTGCTAAAATATGTTACTAATTTGTATGACCAAGGGACTTGTTATTCACTATAACTCAGGGAACCTTGCAATCTAAATCGGCCTGGTCCGATCCAACCCATAAGCTTTTATCCCACTTTTACATATCTAGTTGTTTATCTTACGACCTACGAGCCTTTTTTCTTGAAATAAAAAAAGATATTCATCATAAAGAGCTAAATTCAAAAATAAGTATGATTCGATACTGAACAGATTATTGGCAATCTAATCCAAACCCACTAAAAACAGCATTAGTCCTTTTAAAAGCACCATATCCAAATCTAACAAAGCCATTACGAGAAACTAAAACATAAAAGATATCTTCAAAAGAGTTTTACTTCTCAGAGAAGAGCAAGACCACCCCTAAGAGCAAGAACCAGATGCAGAACAGAGCCTCCTTCAATCGCATAGTCTTTCGCCGTTTTGTCATCAGCCAACTGTTTTCCAGCATAGATCAGCCTGCACAAAAAAAAAATCCATGACATCTTATAAGCATCCAAACAAAACACTAAGTTACAACCAAACTTACATGTAACAACTTAGACAGGCAAAGAGTATACACCACAAACATTGTGTTATATAGAATCAGTACTAAACAAAGAACAAACATAGGAGCTACAAAGAGCTGTTGATGATATTGTTCCATAAACCCCAAATTGGGAACTCAAATTGGAAAACTAAAAACCTAATAATACCTTTGTTGAACAGGAGGGATGCCTTCTTTCTCCTCAACACGTTCCTTGATACGATCAATAGTATCGGTAGGTTCGATATCAATCTCAATCTCTTTACCAGTAAGAGTCTTGACCTTAATCATAGTACCACCCCTAAGCCTCAAGACCAAGTGAAGAGTAGACTCTTTCTGGATGTTGTAGTCAGCTAACGTTCGACCATCTTCGAGTTGTTTACCAGCAAAGATCAACCTCTGTTGATCAGGTGGTATCCCCTCTTTGTCCTGTTTTTATAATCATCATCAACATCCAAATTAGAACAACACCATAACCTAATCTTCCAATTCGTAACTTAGATCCGCTCAAGAATCTCAGATAAGCCTAAAACTATCGTCCAGGCAAAAAAATCAAGAATTCAAGAGTCCAAAAACACTAAGAGGAGGTGGGAATCGAAGAAGGAGGAAGAGATTAACCTGGATCTTGGCTTTGACATTGTCGACGGTGTCGCTGCTCTCGACCTCTAGGGTTATGGTTTTCCCGGTTAAGGTTTTGACGAAGATCTGCATTTTTTTTTTCTGCCTCAAGATTTTTGGCGTCTCTGGAATTATATATATGTGTATAAATATAATTTTTTGAGATATAGTTTTGAAGCATATGGAATAAATCCTTTTTTTTTTTTGAGGAGGATTTATATTGGAATAATATATGTTATTATTGAGAAGAGATTTTTTTATATGCGTTTGCCAACTTTAGAATATTTCATATTTTTCTCCATTTTTCTTATAGATTTTTTTATTAGAAAAGGAATAAGGAGAATGAATGACCTATGATGTTTGTTATATCATATATTTAATTGTGGCTTGAATATATTGAGTTTTTTTTTTTATTTTAAAAAATAATAATCTCAATATGTATAGCCACAATTAAAAAAAAAAATTGAGATTTTTGGTTTAATTTTAGTATTTTTAGCTTTTAAAAATTGAAAACTAGTTTTTCTAGCTAGATTTTAAAATAACAAGAAAAAAAAAAAAAACTTTAACTACAGGATGATACATTGAATTTTAAAACCAAAAAAAAAAACTGAAACAACAATGGTTGTCATTCATTTTTGTTGGAAGCTGGAACTGGAACTTAGTGTGAGATTCAACCAAGATTTCCCAATAGATTCTTCTCTAAATATTATGGTACTTATGGAGCATGTTTGTAGCATGGTGGAAGACGTGGTTTGAAGCAAAAACTTTGGAAAGACTCTGATTAAATCAAAGAGGTCAAAGATAAAGCAACAAGTTGTTTGTTACGTTTCCTTCAACATGTCACAGTTGGTAACCTGAAATGTCAAACGGATGAATCTTAGAAGCTCGACAACATCTCCATCGGACTTGAATGGATTTGTCTCTCTAGCTTACGTTTTGTTTTTATAGACGAAAAAAGAATTCCCATCCCTTCATGTGGAGTTGGACGAGCCTTGTTTGGACCATAAGAGCCATCCCAGTCGCATACCAAAATTTAAACACATCTCTCTAGTCTCTCTTTAACTACTTTCTCCCAACCACTAATAAAAACCCTCCACAGTCCACACCATCTTTACTCTAATGTGTTCACATCACTTATAGAACCCATGTGTTTTATCACCATCATATGTTTTCAACTATAGATTTCATATATATATTTTTGTATAACCATATGATGTTTGTCTATAGTCAGTGTCTTAATCTAGGTGAATTAGATTGATATGACTACGACCTCAGGAGACAATGGTCTTCATTTCTTGTTTATGTAACACAAAGAGGTCTTTCAATGGCCCAATGGATCAGATATTTCTAAACCCAACCCAAACACTCTTTTTCCCAATTCTTTTTGTTTAAAAACCTCATGACGATTTTGTTTATTTGTTTGTATATACAATTATTTCAATTCACTTAATTAGGATTTTCTTTTGATAATATTATTTGATTTTTACTGAAATGATATGTGAGCTTTTCTAAATTTGGTCTATTCAATTGAAATCAATTATTTAATACATAATCAAGCTACACCCACAGTCCCACAACAAGATGCAACGAAAAAAACAAAAATAAGTTACACACGTAGCTTGTAATAATGCATGAATGAATAAGAGAACTTAGAAATAGGTGGTTCTTAATTTCTTATCCATAATTTGTAAATCTGTCTACATCTTTGAGATTGATTTGTTGAATACTATATTAGTAACGTGGCTTGCTCTCGTTTCCTTCAATTTGGTGAGAGTCTCTCAGCGTTGTAGCATCACCACTGGTCAGTGTTGGTATGCTTCGACCATTTCCATGAAATCAAGCAGCGCGATAGGTTAAACAACTTTCAACTGATCACTATAAATCTCATCAAACTTTAAAATATGAATGGATTCCTCTTTCTATCAAGCTAACATGTATAAAAATCTTATTTCTTTCTCAGATACAAAATTTCTAAGAAAAAAACTGATTATATTTTTGGTGATTCCACCATATTTCCAGAACCAAACAAATAAATAAAAATAACGACAAGATGACACTTTTCCACCAGAAAAACGGGAAAACAAAGAAAAAAAAAAACAGCTTCCGTATACAAAAAGAAAAGAATAAATATCACCCAACAAAGAAAAACCAATTACATCAGCAAAAATCCGGTTTACTCATTCTTGGCAAAACATGAACCGAAACCGGTTCAAGCCCATAAGGAACCTCAACATTCCAAATCATCGCCGGCTCCGCCACAACATCCACCACAACAATCTTCCCATCAACCGTAACAACACAAAGCTTCCCGGCAACCGCCGTAACTTGCGTAGCTCCTTTAAGCATCTCCTCACCACCTTCAACCACCGCAACTTCACTCCACTCTCTCGTCTCTTCATCGTATTTTCTCACTGTCCCTCTCCTCTCATCCACCGAATAAAGAATCTCTTCTTCCATCGCGGCCACCGGACCTCTCCATCCAGCCACCATCTCCTCCGGCATAGCTTCCCATTCATCTTTAACGACGTCGTATATAGCTCCTTCTTTAATCGCGTCTCCTTTTACGTTCACCATTAAAAGCTTAGTTTTATATCCAACGGCATCTATAGCTTCTCGACTAAACCGTAAATCTCTCATATCTCTCAATTTCTCCCAATTAAACCGCCGGTTATTGGAAATTTGATCGGTTAGATCTAATTTCTCGGTAGATTTAGCAACGCACGATGAGAACTGTGAACTTATCCCGCTCGCGATGTAGATAGCTCCGTCGCAAGCTCCGGTGGCGCACCACCGTCTCGGAGATCCGATTTGAGGGCCGGAGCTCCAGGATGACGAAACTGGATCGAAAATCAACGGGTGAGAGATCGCCGGAGAGAGCTGTTGGTTACTTCCGGCGATGAGAATGAGTTTACCGGCGGCGGAGACGCATTGAATCGGTAGATTAAATGAGATAAACGACGGATGACGGTAAAGAATCCGGTGAAGAGGCGGGTAGGGTGGAGGAGGAGGAAGCGGATCCCATTTGGAAGAAACCGGGTCGAAACACATAAACCGAACAGACGGGTTGACCCGACCCGGATCTGAGGTCGTATCGACGAACAGCGCGTAGAGAGACGGAAACGGAGGAAATTCCGGCGAGTAAAGAAGACGGCGCCACCGTGTACATACGGCGGAGAGAAGCGACGGACGGCGGACGAGAGAAAGACAGATCTCTGAGATGTGATCGGGAAGTCCTTCGATCAAAGCGGAGTCTTCGTTTCCTGTGAGTGTTTTTCTTCGTTTCGCCGGCAGTGATTCTGCGGCGGCGGTAGCCATTGAACACGGCGGTTTCAGTTTTTTCTTTTTTTTGAATTATTATTTTTTATTTATATTTTTGGTTTGGTTTGTTTATTAATTGGGGAAGAAGATAAAGGAGGCGTGAAGATGTAATGAATGAGAGGGAAAAGTAGAAGTCATGTGTAATAGAGAGCCATATATCAAAAAAATCGAAAAGGCCAAAGTTGGAAAGTGTTAACATCTCTATCATTAATACGTAAAGCTAACTCATATAGTAATAAAATTTATACATATATAGCATCATTATATGATTATATTAATCAAGTGGGTATTAATTTAATTTAATTTAATTTAATTTAATTTGTTCAGGGAGTTTGGCTACCTAATATCGTACATTATTTACATTTTCTTTATTTTCAGACAATGCAAATCTATATTATATACTCGTGTTCTATGTTTTTATATAATTATCTTTTCTAACTATTAATTTCAATGTGTATCTCATTCAATTTTTGTCTTCTTTCATTTCCAAATTTCAAATAGGTCTACACTTAAAACGTGATTTTTTTTTGTTTGTTTTAGAACATTGTCCCGTTTCTATATTCGGATGAAACATTTTTTTTTAGAGTTCATTCTCACAACAAATTCTTTTTTATTTTATTTTTTGTTCTATCCAAAATTTTGAATGTTAAACACGAAATTTTGGCATAATTAACTAGTCAATAATTTTTTTTTTAAAAAATTGAGTAATTTGGAATAAACATGTTTTGAAAATGGTTGTTAATTTTGAATTTTTTTTTTCAACTCTTTAGTCTTTACAAATTACAATATATGAATTTTCTGAATTATTGAATTAATTCATCTACTATATTTTTAAATATATATAATTACGATTATTTAAATAAATTCCCCATAATCATATTTGTGTATAAAAGACCCATGTTAGTATTATATATGTGTACGTATATTATTGAAAAATTTTGTAATCGATTTACTGATAATTATGATAAGGTCCAAAACTTCCCTTTAAGAGAAACTTCTATTATTCATTTTTCTATGGAAGATAAAAAAAAAAAGAAAAAAAGGAAAAAAAAAGCGACAGAGACATCCGTATGGTGTCGTTTGGTTCCGTTTGGGTAGTCATGTGTGTGATCCAGATTCAGCATTCTTTCCTCAATCTTCCTTTTTTTTTTTATTATTATTATTTTTTTTTCAAACCACTTGCATTCAATACTCAAATGAGAAGGTTCATACAAGCAACAATTATACAACAACAAGAAAAAATAAGGGTACTCCCCAATGCCACAACAACAATTTTTTTTTTTTTTGTCAAACCACTTACATTCAATACTCAAATGAGAAGGTTCATACAAGCAACAATTATACAACAAGAAGAAAAAACAAGGGCACTCCCCAATGCCACAACAACAATTTTTTTTTTTTGTCAAACCACTTGCATTCAATACTCAAATGAGAAGGTTCATACAAGCAACAATTATACAACAAGAAGAAAAAACAAGGGCACTCCTCAATGCCACAACAACAAAGAAACAAAGCAGAAGGTAAAGATAGTTGGCAATAGGTTCTTGAGAGCTTTGAGCCAGAATCTTGGAAGGATCTTGGTACATGTGAGATCAAGATTGTTGACAAACTCTTCCATGACCAATTCGATGGATGAGAGATAGCCACTGTCATAAGACGTACTGGCGTTAGAGAAGGGATCAAGGCTAAGCTTCTCACGGGTTTGAGAAGGTCTACACGGAGTAGGAGCTTGACACAGTTTCGAGCAAGGTTTGGAATGCTATGTCGCTTAAGGAGGTCTAGTGGAGTTTCCGTAGGGTTTAGAGTGGTCTTGGAAAAATCAAAACCACAACTAGCTTTCAAACAATTTGAGTTCTCGACCCAAACACCATAGACACTCAAGCGATAGGGTTCAAAGGGGAGGGTCGAACAGGTTACTATTACAAGGATTCTCAGGAGGAGCGAGTGACGCCAAAGCAACAATGATGAATTACTTCTCAGATGGAAACCATAGAGGGCGTAATCTTGATCACACCATTGGCTAAGTATCGACATCAATATAAGCTGTAAGTATCGTACCTAGATTGAAATAGCTTTAGGGTTGGAGCCAACATTATCTGAACTTTTTCCCGGAAAAATAAATGTTGAACATGATTGAATTCAGTGGTCACGGGATATGGAGGCAGAGAAGTGAGGACGATTCGGTAACCAGCGCTCCGTAGAGGCATAGCCATAATGCCGTTCTTCATCACTCTGCAGGAGTAAATAGAGGCCAAAAACAAAGTTCCCAAGAGCCTAGAGCTTAGATGGAGATTACTCGTCAGTGGATTGCTTTGGATCAGGGATTGGAGATGGCATTAACGGACATCGATCGGAACTAACGAGATGAGATGTAAAAGGTGTCGTCTACCCTTACAGTCAACACGAGAGAGCGATATGATATGCCTTCGTGAAAACTCTGATTTGTCAAAACTGGGCTTTTTCCCTGAGGCCTCTACTGCTTGGACTGTTAACGGGCCGAAGAAAATGTCAAGGCCCACCAAAAGAAATCCAATGTTCTTTGTGGTTGACCTAGTTGTACAGATAGCGCTGCGGCGGCGGTTGGTCGGAGAAGGTGTGAAGATTTGCAAGATAATATACATCTCCGGTAAGCAAAGTTCCAGCAGAACCAAGCCAGATGAAAGGTGGGAGGTTCGGATGGGATTCCACAAAGACATTTCAAGTTTGTAAGGATGAGAGCTTGACCTGAAAACGGAGGCGTCGTGTGTCGTCGACGTCTCAACCGGGTGAGAAGTAGCAGCTGGTCCAAAGGAGGACTCACCTGCTAAACACGGTGCCTCGGAGACCTCGGAGAAAGCTTTCTCAGGGGAGGATACACATCCATATCTGATGATACGCATGTCGTTTGTTTGTGAATCCGGTACATCGGCTGAAACGTTCAGAGGAAAGAGGAGGGGGTTCACCGGAGGCCACCTACACCCTTTAGCTCTGTCTAATGCTATCTCGCCAGGATCTGAGGTTTGTGGGGAGAATTGTAACCAAAAGAGAAACAGGGAAAAGAGTAGAGAAATAACAGAAGAAGTTTTAATAAAGCGGAGAGCAGAGTGAGCTAGATCCCGACGCCGGCGAGCAAGAGCTTCACCAGCGTCGGAGGAGGTTGACAGATTTGAGGCCTCAATAGTAGTGCCTGAGAGAGAACTAATTTTTAACTGTTTAATTTGACTATCTTTCCCCAATCTTCTCAATAATGAATATGCTTTGAGTTTTAATGTACATCAATCCTTTCTTTCTCCTGAACGAGAAAATTGGAGTATTTTCATATGTGATGCTAATTATTAATTATTCCATATGTTTAAAATATATTTTTCAAGTCTTTTTTCATATAAGTTTTGTACTTAACATAAATTAATATACAAGTTTTTAAAAGAAAAACTATCTCTAAAGCAAGAAAGTGTTTCAGTCTACAAATATTGTATGTAGTTTTAGCTCAAAACCCTCAAACACTTTAATTAAGATAGTAGTCAATTTCTAGTGTGGAGTGGGGAAATAACTTAAACAAGTAGAATATAGTTGAAGAATTGAAAAATGATACCATGTAATTAACAAGTTAATGTTCATGCATAAAAAATTTCAATTGTATACACTTTTGATTTGATATTTCCGAAGATCAACTATTTAAGAATATATAAATTTGCATCACATGTGATGGTCAAGGCCGGTCTTGGAGGTCTTTTTGACATTAAGGGTCTGATTGGTAACATAGCTAAAGTTGTACAGAAAAGCTATAAGCTGAAGCTGTAAGCTGTTATGGAATAATGCAAAGCTGTAAGAAACATTTGTATCGTGTAAGCTGTACCAAAAAGCTGAAAGTAAAGCTTTTTATAAAGTTTTTGGTAAAGTTTTTGTGATTGGTAAAAAGTCAAAGTTGTACAACTTGTAATACTTTATTTAAGTTCACCAATCAGTACCTAAATCATAAAGATTTCGAAAGAGAGATTAAAGTTTGCTTAATATGTTAAGAATAAAAGATACTCTAGCAGTACGCAAAATAAGCTCTGTTATGTACGTACTTTTTAGTAAATATTCATATTTTTATTGATTTAAATAAAAATTAATATAAGTTTTTATATACTGTAGTATACAAACTTATCGAATCAAACAAATTTAAAACGTATTGATGTGGAATGTCAGTTGAAGTGACGTTTTTGAGTCTCAAGATAGGAAGTTTATCGACTATAGTGTGGCGGGAGTTCGTATCAGCTGTTGATCTTCACTTAATCGTATGGTTGAGGATGATTTGCAGATAGAAAGATTATTGGTCGAACCCAAAATAGTGAATCCTATTAAATATAGGGACTTTTAAATATATGATGAGAGAGATAATCCTTTACTTATTAAAACGGAAGTAAATTTGCTAATATAGCCTTCTACTTCTACGATTTACATCATAAACCCTTACCATTTTAATAAATAGAACATCTTAAAGTTACTATTATTTTTGAACAAAAGGTTTTAAAACTGATTACGGAACAAACCGAAACCGGATTATTTTGCGGTTTAATTAGGCGGCATTTTTAGGAAACCGAAAAAGTTGAACCGATTAAACCGGATTAACCCATTTTTATGTAATTCAGATAATATAAATAAAATCATTCCTCTTGTGAGGATCTTTGTCAAAACGTTCGTTACGACCCTCTGCTTGCTTCCAAAATAAGAAAAAGAAGTTGACAACATTGAAATTTTAACTCTAGAAGAGTGACAACACCCTAAAAGAATTACATTGAATGATCATCAATTTCTTCTCCAATTTTTTTCAGGTAACTTATAGTGTCATGGACAAACACTTCAACTTCAAAATTTTTATCAACAAAGAGCCTCATCTGCTTCAAACAAGATAACTGTAAACTTTCAACACGCTCTGGTGTACCCTCAACACAAGTCTCTTGAGATGAGTCACATTCTTCTGTTTCATTGATCCAATTGGATGAACTGGCTTCATTTTTTTTATTTTTTTAATGTCAGAGACTTAGCAGGAACTTTATAATATAGATAATCTGAGTAAGAACCACACAGTGGAGAAGAATTCCTTATACAAACTGGAACAAAACAAGAAAAGAAAGAAAATCAAATCAAATAACCTGGCTCATCCTTTTGGTTTTGTAAAACGACAAAGCCCTCGACCAAAATTATGCTGGAAAAGGAAAAAAATACTCATCAATTTAATACAAATGCTACATTTGTTTCGTGTGCATACCAAAAAAAAAGTGCTAGAGCAATAAAAACAATTTACATATTCTTTTTGTGGGCCACACAGACGAAACGGTTGAGCCTGACAATGCTGCCAATATGTACCTCTTCACCCTGAGAATAGGTGGGAATTGCATGTATTAATCTCCTCCTGTTAGATAGATTCAATGCTTTGACATTATTAGCAGAGGTCTCGACAAAAATCACTATCAAAACAGGGATCATATCGGTGTCGTTTTTCACTTCTCCATCAATTATCTTTTAAACTACTCCCTTACTCAACTTTACGGCCATGGTAAGAAAGATGGAAAACCAAGAGACAATTTCAAATTGTTCAGTAGTTTCACTAGAGAAAGGAAACCAGTTGAACTGTTGAAAATTCTTTTAAAGAGTGGTTCTTTATTATGGTTTGATTCTGCCATGAGCACGGTAATGCACACTTTAAATTATAAGTATATTTTTTCTCATTTTTTTTCTTAAAAAAAAAACTTGAGGATAAGAAATGTGTAGTTAAGATAAAGAATTGTTTTTTGGTTATCTCTCTACCAATGTCCGGTTCAGATCGGTAGTCGGGATTTTGCAGGGTCTGTGCTTGAATAATGAATACTGAGAGAGAGAGAGAGAGAGACTCCGAATGGAGAAAGCAGATCAAATGAAACGGATCAAGCGGATCTAGCGGAACAAGTGCGGATCTAGCGGTTCAAAATGTATGTTTGAATGGTGAAAGCGGATCAAATAATGCGGATCAATATTTATATTGTAAAAAATAAAAATTGTAAATAAAATATTTTACATAATATAATACATATTAAAATAAAAAACTTGTATTCATATAACATGTTATTTATATTTATGCAAATTAAAATTATTAAAAAATATTTAATGTATACATATTCAATTAAAAATGCTACAAATATATATATTTTCATAAATACTAAAACATTAAGCAGAAAAATACTTAAAATACAACACAATAAAAAAAACTAATATCGAGTATTTTGATTTTCCCATAACATATCTGCAATATTTTCTCTGATATTTGCCATAAGATTGCCATCAACTATATTTGCATATTCCAATTCCCCTATATCAAACTCAGAATTTGTGTTAGTAATCTCTGTCTCTCTTATTACTTCTGCAAAATCGTCATCTGAAAATTTTGAAATTCTGATAAAATTATGTAGTCCCATCGTAGCCGTTACCACTCTTTTTTGCATATGAATATTATATCTAGAAAATTCACAGAGAATCCTCCATTTCTTCTTCCAAACTCCAAATGTCCTCTAAATAACAGAGCGTTAAGATGCGTGACATCGATTAAATAGTTCTTGTTTATTCCTAGGAGGAGGACCATTTTCGAAATGTGACATATGATATCGAACAATCAAGTTTCGTGAAGATCTATATGGAGCAGGAAACCCTTGTTTATTTGGATAGCCAGAATCAACAACATAATATTTTTCTAGTGGAGGCAAAAGAAATTTAGAATCAATGTCTTGTACCATTGCGAGAAATGCTGTATCGTGACAAGATCCTGGTGCTCCATTACAGACATATGTAAACAACATATTCAAATCACATATTGCCATGATGTTGTACCATGTCAATTCCAATACATTCCTTGTAATTCATGCTTCACCTGAACACATACATGAACCCCATCCATTGCTCCAACAAATCCACTAAAATATGGCCAATATCTTCAATCTATCTGCATTCGTTCGGAAATTCAGAATAGTTTTTGTCTTGTTGGAGTCTTGATAGTCTTGTTGGAGTCTTGATATAATCACAAGCAAGTAACTGAGTCGCTGTAAGAACCTCATAAAACTTTCTCTTTACTGTCTCTTGATTTTGTCCAAATCGTAATCCAACATCTCTTTGAACTTCATTATGACCACATATCCGTAAAAATATTGCCACACTCTCTTCAATGTTTGCATTCATTGTTGATCTTAAACCATAACTTGTTTGTAACTTATCACACAATGTTCTAAAAGTACTAAGTGACATTCATAGTAATTGTAGTCAAGCAACATCATCTTCTTGTAGACGATGCCAAATATTTATCCACCCCAAACCACCGTCTGTTTGGACTGGTCCTCTTTGAAAATATCGATTGTAGTAACTCAATGTTGGTTGAATTATTAACTCTTCAAATTACTCATTTTCCAAATTTCATAACACAACAGTGTATGTGTTGAATTGCGTACATCCCACTAAAATTGTTAAAAAATTATTAATAAAATTGAAAAAAATGAAATAGTAGGCGAAACATAGCAGAAGACAGCAAAAAAGTAGTGGTTTTATTGTGTTGGCAGATCATGTATGTTTTTTCATAAAAGTCTCCTGCATAATACTGTAGTGGTTCAAAATATTTTTAAAAATGGAAGAACCACTTTTTTTAGTTACACACGTGAATGACTTGTTAATTACGGAGCGTGTTTCATGTGACGGCTGAATGTTCCACTTTCCACTCAAAACCAAAATAAATGTTATGCTTTAAATAGTTCATAAAACTTGTTTCCCTTGTAAACATAAACACAATCAGTTTAGCAGTTTTGTTTGAGAAAACAGATGATCTAAGTGAATAGTTTCGGCTAGTTTTCACATGTTTTTCGTAATTCTACAAGGTAAATTTGATTAATAAACAAAAATCTACGTTAGATGTCATGTAGGCATGGTCGTCTATAGAATAAAACTGGATACAATTCTTTTCTTTTCTTTAATACTATAAAAATAAATGTGAATATATGCAATAAATTAAGGGATTTGTGGTGGCAGCCACCGGGCACGTGAACGAACATACCCGTGGTTTGCGTGAATATTCCGGCGAGAGAACTTTTCAATAATAAGTGTGATGTTTTTTTTTTCTTGTTCTTTGGGTGAAGAGTTAAATTTTGAGCTTATATAAAAAAAAAAAATCTTTTCGGTGTCTAGTTAAAGGCTAGCTTTTTTGGTAAGACTTGTAAAACTTGACATCACATTTTCCAGCTTATATTTTTTTCCAGCTTAAATTCAGATTGAGAACAAGGAATTCATCTCCTTGTAGAATATTACAATGTATGTGCACCAAAGCTTTTCACACTGAAATTAATATTTTAATGTGTGTTGAATTGGTGTTTTATTATTTCTGTTCAACTGTGAGTTGTAGATGTCAAATGAGTTAACTGATTAAACAATCATAAATGATGAAGAAGAAAAATACTCCAATATAATTTTGAAATGCTAAAACAAATACTTAAAATTACTAACAAAATACTCTTTTTAAATGAAGAATGTGATTATATGACTTTTCAAAACGTGATATTGATCACTCGTCAAAACATAATATATTGGAGTATTATACTCCAGTATAAAGTATATATATAGGTGGGAGGTGTCATAATTAGACGAATGATATAAACTACACTTGTAAATAATCCTTTAAGTTTGTCCAAAAACTATTGATTTGACCATTTTATTATACATACACTACACATGCATGTAAACATTTATAGTTATCTATAACTATATGTATGAGGGAGGGCTCTCTAACTCTAATCATTCTTTTCTCCGAGCAGAGCAATTGCAAAGGAACAAACTTGGGTTCATTAAGCTTTGGAAAACGTTTCAGATTTGTTTTTCGATTTTCATGAGCTTGCCTTCACATCCCTAATTATTTTTAGATCAGCCAGGATTTCGCATTTTGTGTTCGCCGTACGAATCTGTCTCCTCTTGTATTTTTTTTTTTTTTTGAAAAAGGGTTTAAAAAGCATTTATTCCTATGACCTAACCTAACACATTACTCTCTTTGACTCCACTTTGTTCATTACGGGTTTTTTGGATTTCTAGGATCCTTACAATATTGCTAGCCGAAAAAAGAAAGGATTATTATGGGAGGCAAACATCCAGACTTCGAGTAGTTGGGTTTGTACTACTTTGTTGGCAATTAACTGTACTATGGCCCTAAAAGTTGTGTGTCACGTCCTAACTTATACTGGGAAGTGGGAACTAAATCACATCTGCCGCAGCCTAATAAATGATTATTATATATCCCAAACAGTTGGCCTCTCATTTTGCGATTTGTTCTTTTCGAGATGGAGAGTTAAGAGTCTTGAGACTGATAATGTATTTAATTATAACAATTTTACTGGGAAACATATAGTGTGGTTACCACTTTTGTTATCAAAGATCATATCGTTATCATGTTCAAGTTATGTCATATGTAGTTCGTCAAAAGAATACTTATATGACCAAAAATTCTCCATACTGTATTACCTAGAATCTTGGACGATGGAATAATATACGCGTAATTAGATAGATTTTGTGGTCCTCCCCATTGACATTAAAATGTCACGCTGCCCAAATCCGCTGAAAATTTGTTTTGATAAATTATTAATAGAAAATCGTGTAATATAATTTGGTTAATAATTATACATTTCGATAGGGTTTTGAGAGAACAGACGATTGTGGAACTACGATGTGTATAAATACAGCAATACATGCATGTATTTGGATCGGATGCATCCTTTCGATTATATATTTTTTATTTATATTTATGAACAAACAAGTTTTCTGGTGAAGTCTGTAAAGCATTTAATGTAGAAAGCTGCTCCTTGCATGGGACAGCACGCATTTATTAAAATAAGATTATTATTATTACTAGTTGAAAAATACTCATACTCCTTCTAAATTGATTAAAAAAAGTTTGGTGTCAGTGACAAAGACAAAAGAGTGTCGTCGTCTCTTCTTATTTATGATCATCCAATCTAGTGGCTCTAAATTAAAATGCTTCTCTGTCGTCGCCTCTTCGCTTCTTGCCCTTAACAAATTTCTCTTCTTTTCAGAAAAGAGCAATAATTTGTATTTTATTTTTGTTTTTTAGGTAGATATTTTAACAAGACAAACTTTTTCAATCAGAAAGGAATCCAAAAATACTACTACACATGTACATAATAATCAGGCTTGTTATTAATGGGTCAACTAAAACACATTTCAAAACTCTAGATATAAAATAAAAGAAAGCTAAATGTTTCAGAGATGTAATTGATCATATATATATAATGAAATGATTGGATTTACATATGACTTATGCATATCATCTTTAATAGAACTCAAAATCTACGTACATAAAACCAAAAATATAATTTAAAAACAAGGTCTACGTACAACGTACGTGTTGACTAGAAAAGAAAGGTCTAAAACCGTGTCGAAAGTATTCGAGTATAGAGTTTTTTTTGTTAGTTAAAGAAAGCATATACATTTCTTTCTTTGATCAAAAGTATAATACGAGTGTATACATGAGATAAGTTTATATTCTTTTATGTTTACAAATTACAATCGAGTTTTGATGCTGGAATTATAAGTCCATTTTTGTTGGAATTTAGCCTGTATAAAAACAATTAAACACGCATGGCATGAACAACAAACAAAAGCTAATCTTAAATAAATCATCACAGCTATTGGTTTTGTATCAATAATTCTTAACAACTGTACGTATTGAAACTATGTTTTACTCCATTATATAAAATCAATTGTTACGTACTGCGCTGTGTAAGTCGTGTACTCGTGTTTGTATTCAAAGGGAGTGAGTGGAGGAGAGATAGAGATGAATACCTACCTACATGCATGTACGCCATGTATAGTGATATGACGTCCAAATCGAATCGTGAAAGCGAAGAAAATCTTAGGCTGACTAGTGTAGTACTGTAGACTAGTAGTTAGAGTGTAAAAAAGAAAATATAGTATGAATTATATATTTCTTTTCTTTTTTGTTCAAAAATGGAAGAACAAGAGAGGTCCTACCGGGAGTCGAACCCAGGTCGCTGGATTCAAAGTCCAGAGTGCTAACCACTACACCATAGAACCTCGACATTTGACTGTATGAAAAGAGTAAATATCAGGCTTTGATATATTGTATATACAATATTAATACATGCAAGAACAAATAAGGTTTTCTGTCTAACGCTCACCAACGTTCAGTGTGTATAACAATATTTAGTCTTGGCATAGAAATCTGATGTTCTTTTTCTCTTCCTCTCTAAGTTGTAAAAATCATTTTTCCAAAAGTCAGGATACGTCAGACATTTGTATATATTTATTTAAATTAACTAGATAATGAGCGTATGCTTTGATTAGTATATTTGATCAGTATATATATGTACAAGATAAATATATATTCTTTTCATCCTCGGGGAAAACATTCGAACTTATAACTGTTTACTCATATGATTTACCAACTAATTAATTAACTAGATCATTTAAACTATTTATTACTAAATATAAATAATAACTTGATTGTTGAAACATAACTTCATTTCATGATAACTGGAGTTTGAACTAGTCAACTCCTAAACTACTTACTCATTTGTAGCACCTGAACCTCTAGTGGTATATATAAGTAGTGCATAACTCGAGTAGATAATTAATTTCTTGAAAAACAATTGTGTAGTAGTGTTAAATTATGTTTTCAGTTCACGAATTAGTATCATAATATACAAGTCAACACTCAATTTTATTTTATTGAGTTTGCAGTCTTTGTTATATCCATTTTACATTTTTACACCATTTATCTTGCTCAGTTTGTTAGTAAGTTTGTATTACTTTCATAGTTTCATTGTTTCTTATGCATACTCTACACATGCAGATTTGTCTGATCCCTTTTATTCGCTCTACATCGCTTGTTAAGAGTTCAATCTCCATATCTATTTAGTAGAGATCGTGTTCTTGGGATAGTACTTGCCTTTGAATGGATATGTTATAGTATTAAAATTATGCTAGCACGTGTTTGGTCAAATCTACTAATATGAGAATCTGTGAGCAACGCTTCGCTGTTAGTTTCAACTTTCAACTGGTCTAAAGGATATGTTTCGATTTTGGGATTTAAAGAGTGATGACACAAGCGCTGACGAAATTAGCAAAAAGGTAGTTTTGTCGTGTGGTGAGCTTTTAATCGAGAGGTAGGGGATTGATTAGTGGGATCCGGTATGGGTCGCAGATTTTGTTTGGTCCCGACATGTTTTAATTACAAAACAATACTAATATATATTTTTTTCAGAAAATTATATATTATAAGTACAATAAGTCTATTGTCTCGCCTCTATTTTATTATATACTAGTACATATATTTTTCTCTTGTTTTCTCTTGTTTTCGAGAGTTTGTTTGTGTGGAGGGAGAATTCATTTTTAAGGTTAAAACAAATTTAATTTGGTATTGATAAACTTAAGAAAAATAATTTAATACTTATTTGGCAGTGATAAACTTGTCAAAAACAAAATGAATCTTGTTCTTTGTAAGTCTTAAATATTCGGATCATTAACAGCAACATTATCTATTTTTGCAGAACTAAATAGTTCTTTATAGGTTCTATTCTTATGTAAATTATAATAATTGACATTGGATTATTGTGTGTTAGCTATTACTATTGTTTTTTAATGCATCTTATACATTGGTGTTTATTAAATGCTAACTTGAACCTGGTGTAATTGTGCAAACTTCAGCTATAGATCTTAAAGAGTAATAAATTGAAGTGTTTATATATATATAGATATATATATATATCTTATTATATAAAGTTGGGTTTTGAAAATTAGCCATTAACAAAATTTTGACAAATGTCAAGATCTCAATCACAGATTTTGACATGTGTTAAAGTTAATATTTAATAGGAAGAATTTGACTACAACAAAAATAAAGTATTTTGTTTTAAAATATTTTAATAATATAAAAAGATAACTATCAAAAATTACTGAATTTATTTAAAAATACAAATTTTTTTAAAATAATTATAAGGAGATTATATATATAAATATATATTTCATAAAATTCAAAATTATAATATTATTTACTTATTTTTATTTTTAAGTTATTAATTCTACAAAAAAATAGGAAAATGGATTAAGTAAAATATACAGTTAATTATTAATTCTAAATTTTGTAAATACTCACTTCTATATAAACATAGATCATCTTATATTTAAATAATTTATTCAAAAACACTTTCAACTTTGTTTAATTGGGAAATTTTATTTAATGGTAAGGTAAATTTTTCTTATTTTTTTAAACCAAAATTTTCTCCTACTTTCTCCTTTTTCAGTTGGGAATATGTAAAATTGATATGTTGACCAAAAAAAATATTAATATATGCGTCTTCTTTTCCTAATACTCTATTTTAATTTTTATTGTAGTATTTTTTATTGTTTTATTTAATTTATATTTTCAACTTTGAATTATTTGGGATTCGTATATTACAGGGCTTATAATTTTCTATTGTTTCTTTAATTAAGTCAAATTAATTTTCTTCTAATTTCTTAACCTTGATTGGTTGATCATTAATCATTCTTTTTTTTTGCAAACATAATTGTTACCATTATTCATTCAATCATAAAGGGAGATAACGAGTAGAAGCTCATCAACCTAATGGATAGATAAAATATGATAATCAAACACAAGCTTACAACAAACATAGATAGATAGATTAGAAAACGTAAATCGTTGTTGATAAATCCATATGAGCTCAAAGACTGTGACACCTTGGTTTGCGGAAAGGTTTATAAGAATTGATTTTGTCACATATGTCACCAAAATGCACTTATTTTTCCGGTCAATGGTTCTGAGAGAGCTTCATGATAGGTGACCTTCTTGGAAGTGATTGTCGGAACTGTGCGAGTGAGGACAAAACAAGTTTTTAAAGCCTCTCATACATAACAAACTGGCCATCGAAAATGGTGGGTCCACGGGCAAAGAATAGATGTAGGGCCCACTTAGGAAGGTAGGCCCATGGATTGAGAGTGGACATGGGTTCACTAAGCAAGGTGGCGGTTGAGGAATTATATAAACNCATCTTATATTTAAATAATTTATTCAAAAACACTTTCAACTTTGTTTAATTGGGAAATTTTATTTAATGGTAAGGTAAATTTTTCTTATTTTTTTAAACCAAAATTTTCTCCTACTTTCTCCTTTTTCAGTTGGGAATATGTAAAATTGATATGTTGACCAAAAAAAATATTAATATATGCGTCTTCTTTTCCTAATACTCTATTTTAATTTTTATTGTAGTATTTTTTATTGTTTTATTTAATTTATATTTTCAACTTTGAATTATTTGGGATTCGTATATTACAGGGCTTATAATTTTCTATTGTTTCTTTAATTAAGTCAAATTAATTTTCTTCTAATTTCTTAACCTTGATTGGTTGATCATTAATCATTCTTTTTTTTTGCAAACATAATTGTTACCATTATTCATTCAATCATAAAGGGAGATAACGAGTAGAAGCTCATCAACCTAATGGATAGATAAAATATGATAATCAAACACAAGCTTACAACAAACATAGATAGATAGATTAGAAAACGTAAATCGTTGTTGATAAATCCATATGAGCTCAAAGACTGTGACACCTTGGTTTGCGGAAAGGTTTATAAGAATTGATTTTGTCACATATGTCACCAAAATGCACTTATTTTTCCGGTCAATGGTTCTGAGAGAGCTTCATGATAGGTGACCTTCTTGGAAGTGATTGTCGGAACTGTGCGAGTGAGGACAAAACAAGTTTTTAAAGCCTCTCATACATAACAAACTGGCCATCGAAAATGGTGGGTCCACGGGCAAAGAATAGATGTAGGGCCCACTTAGGAAGGTAGGCCCATGGATTGAGAGTGGACATGGGTTCACTAAGCAAGGTGGCGGTTGAGGAATTATATAAACAGAAGCTACATCATGGTGTGTCAAAGACACTTCCATCCATGAATACATTGGAAAATTTAACATTTGTTACTATCAAAAGATTTTGTGACGTTAGAAAAAGGTTTTTATTTTCATTGGTTGTCGGAGCAAGCCATTTTGAGATAGCAAAAAGAAGTGAACATGTTCTCTCCACACAGGTGGAAAGCGGAGCCAAGATTCTTTCTATGGTGGAGGAGGTTGGACACAAGGTTATCTCCCCAAGAGAGGAAGGTGGAGGAGGTTGGACGCAAGGTTATCTCCCCACGGGAGGAAGGCGTAGCCAAGGTTCTCTCCATGGTAGAGGAGGTTGGACGCAAGGTTCTTTCCATAAGGGATGAGAACGGAGCCGAGGTTTTCTCTATGGTGGTCATACATTATTGTGATGATACATCATTGATTAGTATATTATGTAATATATTGTTTATTCAAAATGTTTTTTGAGCCAACAATTTTAGTAATAAAAAAACTATGGAGAAGTGAAAGTAAAATAGTTGGCTTAATGTGTTCATATAGACATTTTCTAGATGGTGATAATGAATATATTTATAACATAGAATATATTTAGGTGTAAAAATACACTTTTGATAGTAACATACATAAAAGATTTGTAAATAGATATAAATCAGTGTATTATAACAAAAATAAATTTATAAATAACATACAACAAATTTTAATATATTTTTGTTAAATTTAATTTAATTTATAAAACTTTAAACCCGCACATCGGACGGGTCCTCATCTAGTATATATATATATTATTTTTTCAATCAAACATTAAATTAGAAAATAACTCCAAGATTGGTTGCCAAATCGGAGGATAAGAGTTTACAAAAGATAATTCTGAAACTAAAGTTCAACTACAAATCGCATTATGTATAATTTAAGTTGGTATATATACGTAAAAATGTTAGATCAACTACATATCGCATATATACAGTACATGATCAAGACAAGTAATAAAATACATATAGCACGAGTAATTTCCATTGTTTTTTTTATTGTTTATTGTAAATCATATCTAATAACAGTTTTGAACGGTAGTGTACGCTTAACCGAAAGTATCTTAGGTCTTCTTTGGACATATCGAACGAATCCATGATCCCTTCACTTCATGATCTAGTTGATCACTCATCTCACTCACTTCTCTTCTTCCTTAAAAAATCATAAAAAAATAGTAATATAGAAAATCAATATCTTCATTAATATGTATGCGTGAATCCATGGGAAGTGGATCATTATGGGTTCAAAGTCAAAAACTTATGATATTAAAAAAAAAAAAAGTCGTATGATAAATTAAGCCAACGCCGAGCATTATTTCAGATAAGCCTAAAATAAGCCCATTTAGATGATTGTAGCCCAATATAGGCCCAATATATTAGCTTCACTTTCCATCGTTTCCGAGTTACGAGAGCGACGCCGACGACGGAAAGGTTAAACACACACCGCCGTTGATCCCGCCGGTGTTTTTCAATGGAAAGCGAAGCGATTCAGGAAGAGCTTCAGAATTTAGACGTCGAGTTAAAAGATGTTCAAGGTTTACCTTTTTCTTCGTTTTCACTCGTTCCTGTTTTTACTTTTCATCTTCGAATTCGCGTTTCGAGTTTCTCAGATTGCTTCTGGTATATACGTAACCAAGAAAAGCATTCAAATTCTCTATTTTTGTCTCTTTTATATGAATATACATTGAGGGTTTAGGTTAATTTACGAGTTCATAGCCATAAGAACTTGGATTATGATTTTAGTGAAAGTTTCAGTTTTTGAGTTTCGTGTTGATTGAAATGGCTTAACAGGTCAGATAAGTGCTTTGATTGACCATCAAGATAGGTTATACGAGAGGAAGTCTGAGTTAAAGACACTGTTAAAAGCACTAGCAGCACCAGAAAGCCCTGTTGCATCATCTGGTGGCTCTACTGCTATAGAGAACTGGTCTGAGGCGTTCGAGTGGGATTCTCGTGCTGATGATGTTAGGTTTAATATTTTTGGTATATCCAAGTATAGGGCTAACCAGAAGGAAGTAAGTGACGTTCTGCATTTTCTGATCTGAGATGTTATCTGTTTTCTTATGTTGATTCTAATGACAGTCCGCGTTATGATTAGATTATTAACGCTATAATGTTGGGAAGAGATGTCCTGGTGATCATGGCAGCAGGTGGCGGGAAGAGTCTTTGCTATCAACTTCCTGCTATACTTCGTGGCGGTACAACTCTTGTTGTCAGTCCTTTACTTTCACTCATTCAGGATCAGGTTAGTACCTAACGAAACAGCTCTCATCTTTAGATATTCTTTTATTACGTGTCTTGAGATCAATTATCGTTTACGATTGTTCAGGTTATGGGTTTGGCTGCTCTAGGAATTTCAGCCTACATGCTGACTTCTACTTCTGGCAAGGAAAATGAGAAATTTGTGTACAAGGCACTTGAAAAGGGTGAAGATGACCTCAAGATACTTTATGTAACACCGGAAAAGGTATCAAAGAGCAAAAGGTTCATGTCAAAGCTTGAAAAGTGTCACAATGCTGGGCGCCTCTCTCTTATATCAATTGATGTAAGTGTCTCCTGGTTTTAGCTTCTTACTCAGATTCTAGCTTTCGTTTATTTGGACATACCACACTGTTAGCAAATAAAACTACTCTCTGAAATCTGAATGTTCAATTTCCTATTGTTGGTTCGTTTGCAGGAGGCTCATTGTTGTAGTCAGTGGGGTCATGATTTTCGCCCTGATTACAAGAACTTAAGCATTCTAAAAACCCAGTTTCCTAAAGTTCCCATGGTTGCTTTAACTGTATGTTTTTGTTTTCATCTATTTCAAGCTTTATTCGCCCACTTTTTTGGGCTTAAATCAGTCACCACTAGGGAGCTTGCTCCTGTGCTAATCAGAAAATGACCAATAATTATATTTATGTCTCTATTGCAGGCAACTGCTACACAGAAGATCCAAAATGATCTGATAGAAATGCTGCATATTCCTAAATGCGTCAAATTTGTTAGTAGTGTTAACAGGCCAAATCTCTTTTACTCGGTACTCATAGTAATGAGTTTTATTAATTTATATTTCTCATTCTGTAGACAATATGTTGGCCTGGATATGAGCAGTGAACTATCTTGCAGGTTCGAGAAAAATCGGCAGTTGGTAAAGTGGTGGTTGATGAAATTGCAGAGTTCATACGGGAATCATACTCTAAGAATGAATCTGGAATAGTCTATTGCTTCTCACGGAAGGAATGTGAACAGGTTTGTAACAAAAATTCACACATCATCATATGTACTGAACTTACCATTATATTCTTCTTTTGCACCCCTCCATTTGTTCTATATTGAACCTATCGGGGAAGAAAAGCTTACATATTTTGTCTTCCGCAATGGTGATAGATTGCAGGTGATTTACGAGAGAGAGGGATTTCTGCTGATTATTACCACGCTGATATGGATGTAAATATGCGCGAAAAAGTTCATATGCGGTAAGCTAGTATTTCTTAAAACGTGTGGTGCCTGGTACTTACCTTGAACCTGAGATTGAAAGTCCAGCTCTGATGCAGCTCGACTGTGCTCTTGATTATCAAGTTATTGATGTGAAATTTGCAGCATTGACTGACTATTTTGTTGTGTCATGTTCACAGATGGAGCAAGAACAAGTTGCAGGTCATTGTTGGAACAGTACGTATATTCACCGTTATCATTATATTATTTAGTGGTACAGTGATCTGCATTAATCAACTCTAATTAGTATTTACTGTTTTGCAGGTTGCTTTTGGTATGGGAATCAACAAGCCTGATGGTTAGTAATGCTAACTTTTGTTTCAGTTTTCCGTAGTGCAGATTTCTTCCTTTTGCAAGTTATTATCCCTTCTGCTATAAATTCCCAGTAGCTGCTGCTTTCTTAAACTCATATATTTTCTAAAAAACTACCATCCCTTGCATTTTATTTATCACCGTTCTTACTATCTTCTCCAACTGATACATGAGACATTGTTGTAGTCAGGTTTGTCATCCACCACAGTTTGAGCAAATCGATGGAGACTTACTACCAGGTTCCAGTCTCTTGTCCACTAAAACTCGATGTCGTTATAAGGTTTGCCTCTTATCACCTAACCATCATAATGTAGGAGAGTGGCCGTGCCGGTCGTGATGGCCTTCCATCTGAGTGCATCCTCTTTTTTCGCTCGGCTGATGTTCCCAGGCAGGTGAGCTCCAAATTTTACTCAACCCTGCTGATATTTGCTGTGTATATCTATATATTTCTGAAATTTCATTGATGCTTTTCTTCCTCCTCCCAAACAGAGTTCCATGGTCTTCTACGAGTATTCTGGTCTGAAGAATCTCTATGATATAGTTAAATATTGTCAGGTACGCTGTTTCATTTGCTATTTCCTGAAGAGCGCATTATTGTTATACACCTTTATATATCTAGAGCAAACTGTATCAATCAGCACTTTGTATTGGCTAAAAGCACCAACTTCCAAGATAGTTGTGTACTTTGCTCAGCGTCCAAATAACTTTTTTTGTTTACTCTTTTATTTTGTCTAGCATTAAAGATCATGATCATGAAATGTTCTAATTTGTACGCTATCTTATGAACCATAATTTCTGAGATTCCTTTTTGCAGTCTAAATCCAAATGTCGTCGAAGTGCTTTTTTCCGTCATTTTGGGGAGCCATCACAAGATTGCGATGGTATTCTTATCTACAGTTTTCTACTACTGATAGATTTTCGACTAGGTCCGCTGATTCTAGATTATCTGATGTGCTGATCCTTATTCTACATTTGGTTAGGAATGTGTGACAACTGTGCCTTGTCAAGTGAGTTCAAAGAAGTTGATGTATCGGGTATGTCCCTACTTTCGCTTGTTGTTTCTCTGAAATACATTCTTCTGCAACTGTTTGAAATCAGCTTATAATTTTGTTTTTTTCTGCCAAAATATTTACAGCTTATGATGGTCAATAATGTCATAATGTTTTTTTCGGTGTCATGAATTTTTGCAGACCTAGCTAAGCTCGTGGTTTCTATGGTGCAAGAAACGCAAGCCAAGGATCAAAGAGTGACGATGTTACAGCTGGGTGACAAACTAAGAAATAAGCACAAGGATCTAAGTGAGTCACGTTTTCTTCATTTATTAGTTTGAGCTGCATTAAGTTATTGTTGTTGTTGTTGATTTTAAACTCTGTGGTTAAACCTAGGTGCTGAGTTAAAGAGAGACGAGATAGAACATCTTGTGGTAAAACTGATTGTTGACTCGGTATTGGTAAGTTCATTGTCTATGTTTATAGTTTCGGTCAGATTGCAATATCGACACGTGATGTGATAACTTGTGACATTAGTTTTTTCAGGCTGTAATTGAGTATTGGTTTTTTTTTTCTGTGCAGAAAGAAGAATTCCAGCACACACCATATTCGACAAACGCTTATGTAACAATGGGACCGTTGGCCAACCAACTGTTGCAAGGTAAGGAATAAGGAATTACCTTCTTTTCACGCTCACATGAACACAAGTTATCCACTCAGGTAGCCTCTAAGGTAGTTGAACCAATAGAAGTCATAGAAGTAGAAAATGTTAGAAGCATCATGTAGTTTTAGCGAGTATAGATAGAACTCGATATTCGCCACATGCCATTTCATTTTGAAACTGTTAGGCTAGCTCGGGATACTGTCTAAGAGTTGGAACTTTCATAACAAAAAACATGTTCTTATATTGTGGAACAGGAAGAAAGACGATCAAAATGGAAACATCAAGCAAACAAATCAAGAAATCGAAAAGAAGTATCTCATTTTCCGGGTTAGAACTTAAGCTTGACGAGCTACGGAAGGAGATATCCGCAGCTGATGGAAACATACTCCCTCACACGGTCCTCTCAACCCAGCAGATTGGCTCGATAAGTTCCCAAAAACCAGATTCATTACAAGAGGCGAGTTTGCGCTGATAAAATTTGAGTTTTATTCTTTTTAATTCACGTTTGATAGCTTGCCTTTAAAGCTTTATTGGTTCGATATGCAGTTGGAGAAAATTATAGGAAAATTAAAAACAGAAAAGTACGGAGACAGGATTCTAGAGGAAGTGATGAGACACGATGCAGTCTCTGAACACATTGTTGAAGATCCAAAAAAGGAAGGGACATGTGAAAGCAGATCAAGAAAGAGAGCTAAGACACAGAAGGATGTTGTTTTGGTAGACAGCAGCGATGAATATGAAGAAGCTTGATGAATCAAGTATCTTCTTATCCAATCATCGCTGCTCTTCTTTTAGTTCTTCTCTGTTAAAGGTTCCAAATTTCACTAATCTTATGTAAGAAACTAAATGATTCTATAATATATCATAATAAATAATTACTAACATACTTTGCATAAGCAATTTCACTATCTTTAGTAATCTTTTATAATTTAGTAATATGCAACATAAACATCAACTGAGACACTAAGATCATTCTTAATTTCTTTTCCATCAAGAAACAAAGTGCAATAAAAGAAAAATAGTGAAACTACCAATGAGAGTTCCAAACGACAAAAACCAAAACACCAATTAGATCCAAACTCTTACCAGCATACGACAGTTCAAGTCATCAAATAACATCATCTTAAGAATTCCAGCAGAGCCTCCATGTCTGCGCACTTATGCTTCATGTCCTTCAACTCTTCCTCAATGTCTCGCACCCGAGTCTGGCCAACCTCTTTCAGCATCTTCTCCAACCAATCCAGCTTAAACCCCGCTTTTGCCACATAAGATAGTGTAGAATATGCGTTGGCCAGATCAACATTGGAGAGTTTCTTGGGGGACTGGCACATAATCTCAGTCAAGCTTAGTAGGCTATTCAAGTATGTTGTTCTCAGATGTGGGTTCTCCAGATCGAATTTTGATGCAATGTCTGGGTGCTCTTCAAACAGACTGTTCACAGATTCTACCTGCAAGTGAAATATGGACGAAAAGAGTAAAACCCAAATCAGATATAAGTTTTTCGATACCTGACAAACCATACCGGCAGCTTCTATATATATATTATATACAAGAAACTGAACTATAGTTACTTAGTCAGCAACTCTTACAATAACGTATTTAAAAAGTACCTGTGAAGGAAGAACTTGAAACCCATCTGTAAAGTTTTCTGAACTAATAAAGTTTCCTCTAACACATCTGATCCGCCAATAACTTCAAGAACACCAACCTCAGCAACAACCTTGACTTCTCCATTCACAAGAAACCCATAATTTATGTCAATAAGTTTGTAAAGGGGAAGCATTGCTGAAAAACCACTAGTAGGCATCTTCTGATCAAACCAATATTCTCCTTCTGTAAAATCACGAAACATACTACTTTAGTCAACGACAAGAATAATCGCACAACACATACGTAGAACCTCACAGCAACACAAGTCCCATGAATCCACAAGTAGAACCATATACCAAGAACTTTACTCTGTCAGCCTTTAGGAAAATAGTTTAGCAAATGTAGAAAGAATCACCTTTATGTTGGGAGAGTCTTTCGCAAAATTGGTTTACAACAGTTAAGCGAAATTTTGTGTGCCTTTTCCATCCATTAGGCAAACTATCAGAATCAGGGACATCCAGATACAGAGACAAATAATCATCAATAATGACCCCTTTTCCCTTGGGATAGATGAGAAAACGCCTGCAAGAAAAACAAAACCAGTAAAGCAAAGGACAATATCAAGTAAAAACCGAAAATGAGTGTACGAAACATTAGAGAACAAGTTTTCTAACCATTTGGAGCCACCAACTACGAATGGAAGAGAATAGAGTTTCTCAGATTGCAAAGAGGAGAAATTCTTAATTGTCCATGTTATCTTCTTTTCATATTGCTTCTCCATTGATCTTGATGATGACTCTTCATTACCAAACTACCAGCAGAACATGAAGAGAGGCTCACACACTTAATTGTCTTAAACAACAATTTTAAAGAAAATTTAAAGACAAAACCAATATAAGAGAGAGTAAGATTATACTACAAACTCGAAGCTTTTACAAGACTCGGCACAATACACACGCACAACAATCTTTATAAGTAGGCCACATAACGTTCAGAAAACGCATGGTCACTTTGCTTTAAAAACGTTTAATAGGGTTTGAATGGGAGTCTTGGCGTCGATTACAAAAACTAGGGAAATGTGAATCGCTTTGGCTCCTCATAGCTCATTGGTGGGCTGATAAGACCAATTATTGTGACACACACTAAGACATTTTTTAAATTCCTTTTCCATCAAGAAACAAAGTGAAATTAATAAACATAGGGACACCTCAATTCAGCAAGTCTCTTGAAATTCACCAAAATTAAAGAGTACTGTCAGACAAAAAACAAAGTAATCAAAACACCAATTAGGTCCAAACTTTTCACTGTCTATGACAACTCATATCATCAAACAACATCATCTTATGAAATCCAACAGAGCCTCCATGTCTACGCACTTTTGCTTCATGTCCACCAATTCTTCCTCAATCTCTTGCAGCCGAGCCTCAACAATCTCTTTCAGTTTCTTCTCCAACCAGTCCAACTTAAACCCCGCTTTACACAAGTTAGTGTAGAGTATGCATTGGTCAGATCAGCATTGGAGAGTTCCTCCTGGCACAAGCTCTCGGTCAAGCTTAGTACGCTATTCAAGTATGCTGTTCTCAGATGCGTGCACTTAAGACGGAATTTTGATGAAATGTCAGGGTGGTTTTCAAAAAGACTGTTCACAGATTCTACCTGAAAAAAATTGATGTACAAAGTAAAACCATATATACATGCAGCTTGAATAGTGAGCAACTCTTATGACATGTGTAAAGTACTTAACTTACCTGTAAAGGAAGAACTTGAAACCCATTGACATCGATGCTTTCATTTAGTAACGAAGTTTCCTCTAACACATCTGATTTGCCAACAACTTCAAGAACGCCAACCTCAGCTACAATCTTGACTTCTCCCTTAACCGAAAATCCACCATTTACGTCAAGAAGTTTGGTAAGGGGAAGCATTTCTTGGGAACCATAACTAGCTAGGAGTGTTTATATCAAACCAGGGTTGTCCCACTGTAATGTCACGAAACATAGAACTTAAGTCAAAATTAGAATAGCATAACACAAGTCTTATGACTAATGAGTCCATAAAATTTAGTAGAAACATAATATATAAACCTTCCATTGTCCGCCTTAGGAAAACAATCTAACTAATGTAGAAAGAATCACCTTTTAGTTTGGAGAGTTTCTCGGTTATTTGGTTAACAACAGTTAGGCGATATATTGTGTGTCTTTTCCATCCACGTGGCAAAGATTCAGAATCAGCAACATCCAGAAACAGAGACAAACATTTATTAATACCAGTACCATTCCCCTTGGGAAACCCCACAAGACGCCTGCGAGCAAAAAAAAACCAAAACCATTGAAGCAAAGTACAATATCTTGAAACCCTAAAATGAACGGAAACGTTACAAAGTAGAGAGTAAGTTTTCTTTTACCATTTGGAATCACCAACAACGAAATGATCAGAATAAACTCTTTCACATTGCAAAGAGGGGAAATTCTTAATCGTCCATGTTATCTTCTTTTGATACTGCTTCTCCATTGATCTTGATGAAGATTAGGATAAATCCTAGAACCTGCAGAGTGGTACACACAATCAATGTTAAAAAAAAAAAAATTAAACAACAATTTAAACACAAAACCAAAAAAGAAGAAGATTACACTGTGATTTGAAGTTCTTGAAAAATTGAGAACAACAGACAACAATTATGTATAGGATTTAACCTAGTAGAAAACTCAGGGTTTTTAAAAGAACTCCTAGTAGGTTTTGAATGGGAATCATGTTGATTGCGGAAACTTGAAGAAAGTGAAAACGCTACGGCTCCTCACAGCTAATTTAGGTTGGCTAATATGACTGATTAATTGATGCGGCTACATATATTGATCACGATTACAATATACTTCCTGTTTTAGAGAAGTTTTTTGTTTCGTTATATAAGATGTTTTCAAGTTTCTAAGTAACTTTTAGATTAATTTAGTATTTTATATTATGCAGTCTTGTTTATGATTGGTTCAACTTGTTAAAAGTAAAAAATTTTTAATTTGCGTGCTTTAGTTAAAACATCATATATTTTGAAATGGAGGGAGTATGTTAATACTCCATAAAATAATCCCTAGTCCCTAATCTATATATAAGGAAAATTTGCTTCTAAGAAGAAACATAATAAGGTTTACAATTTCCATATTTTTGTGAGTCTCTCAATTGTTTTTCTTCATCTTAGAGTGAAGCTTTGTAAAACCTCCAGCCCAAATAGTACACGTCCTCTAGTTTCCATGAAAAGAAAAAATTACTAATTAATTATCTCTGCATAGGCGTCATCACTATGTTAAATGAGAATTTGGTCAGAAATGCCACTTTATTAATTAAAGTTGTGTAAAATGCCATTTTAATTTTTTCCTTTTCAATAATGCCATTTGTTGTTTTTGTACCATAGGATCAAAAGATCATAATACCCTTCAATTCAACCATTTTGAAACCACGAAAAAGTAATGATATGACTGTTTCTTCTTTAATTAAAACCTAAACACATATGAAAATAAAAGAGAATGAAGTTGGTGGAGTACTCCAGGTCAGTAACATGGTTCTCTTCGGGGAATTCATCAGTTTCAGGCCTGCCCGATAGACAACAAACATGTTAGTTTGATGGACTTAATGTTTTTTTATAAAAAAAATTGTCCATCAAAAAGTTAATAGACAATATGGGTTGGAAAGACAAAAGTAAGCCTACTCTGGTCCACCAACAGAGACATACCTTTTTTGTGTATCATTGTTGTCCTCCCAGAGTTCACCATTGTTAGGCTAAACGTCTTCGAACTTGTGTGATGGACAACACACATGTGAGTTCGATGGACTTAAGGTTTTAAAATAGAAAATTGGTCCATTAGATACTTAATAGACAACATGGTTGGATAGACAAAATAAGTGGTCAAAAAATGAAAATGGAGTGGACTAAACAAAGATAAAACTGGTCCATAGAGGCATACCTTCAATGTGCAGTAACATTGTTGTCCTCCGGAAGTTCACCAATGTCAATATGAACGTCTTCAGACCTGTGAGATAGACAACAAACATGTTATTGTGATGGACTTAATGTTCTAAACTAAAAAGTGGTCCACCAGGAACTTAACAGACAACATGGTTGGATAGACAAAAAACAATCATATTTTGGTCCAGAATGAAAATGCAATGGACTAAACCAAATATATGACTGGTCCACAAAGACATACCTTCTTTGTGCAGTAACATTGTTGTCCTCCAGGAGTTCACCAATGTCAGCCTAAATGTTTTTAGAATTGTGAGATAGACAACAAACATGTTAGCGTGAAGGACTTAATAATATATATAAACAAAATTGGTCTATCAGGAACTTAGTAGACAACATCGTTGGATAGAAAAAAGTAAGCATACTCTGAAACAAAAAGATAAAAACTGGTCCATAGAGATACCTTCTTTGGTCAATCATATTGTTATCCTCTGAGAGTTCTGCAATGTCAAACTGTCAATTACAATAAAGTTCATCCGTCAGCGAGCGGATCTGGTTTAATATCAAAACCCAAGTTTTGTCCATCAACAAAAACGTAGCTGATCCACTAAATGGTTGAAAGACAAGTTTGTGGTGGACAAACCTGGCTAGATCTGGTCCTTCAGAGATCAAACCTAGCAGCATGAATTCAACGCCGTGTTAGATCTTGTGTAATCTTAATCTGAGTTCTAGGAGTTTGTCAACATCTCCTTTGATGGTCTTGTCGCTGCAGAAACTAATCATCGGAGGTTTCTCTTGATTTTTCTAAATCTTCAACTCCCTCTTTATAAGATTTTAGCTTGAGCATCTCTTTTTGGTATGTTCGATGGAATTTTATGAAAGAGAGAGAGATAAGAAAGAGAGAAAAGAGAAGAACTAACGAGATGAGAAGAAAATTGAAGGAAATAAAGTGAAAAGAAAAAAAAAGTTAGGTTTTTGCGACTGTGAAAGAAAGAGGGGACAGTTTGGTCATTTTAAACTGAAGCTGTGGCACCCGGGAAAAGGTTTATGCAAAAATGGCATCTCTCACAAGTTTACGCACTGTTCATGGCAGATCTAGCAAATTTCTCATGTTAAATTGACTATCAAAGTGCAACAAAAGAAGCATAGGGAAACTTAATGACAACTTTAAGCCACTCGATCTTCTTCTCTGATATTAAAAACTACACCGAACAACAAACAGACCAAAACACCAGTTAGATCTAAACTTTGGACTAATTTACTAGAGAAATTTGTTACTTATGCCATGAACAGTAGCAATTCTTTTGGAAGATGCCACTTTCGTTTATTCCTTCTCCCGCCTGCCACAAGACCAAATTAAAAAGACAAATTTACCCTATTAAATTTATTGTTTCTTAATTATCATATTTTTCTTTCCAATATCTATTTTCACGATTTTTTATCTCTTTCTCTTTTTCCAACCTCTCATCTTTTCACAAAATGTTCAAAAAAGCCAAAGATAGTTCTCTCGAAGCCGAAGATGCTTCCATCGAGGCTGAAGATGCCTCTGTCCAGATTGGAGATGATCCATGTGTGAATCGAAATTCATGTGTCAAGTCAAGGTATGATACACCATGAATTGTTTTGTACTTCCAATTCCCATTATTAGGTTCTTGTCCAATTCTTCAATTTTGTCCTTCAACAGTCTCAAAAAAATCTATTGTGCCTGCAACATAGGACAAAAGACCTAGGATCGGAACGCAAACAAGGGCTCTCTTCTTGGAACCCACCATGTAAGTTTTTGATGGACCAGATCTACTACGTACCAACTCGTCTACCGTTATTTTGTCCATCACTTGAATAACTCATCCGGTGGACTAATTATGATGTCATTTCCATTCTTCTGTTTCCTAATATGTTGTCCATCCTATATGTTTCATATCTTATATTTCATTCAAGGATGTATGCTGCATCACCGATGGACCAAATTTACTTTTCAGCCAGGTTTTTTCTTTTCTCTCTCGATGGACCATAACCAATAAACCAAACTTGTCCATTTTACTAATTAATTTTGTCCATTCTGCAGATTTTTTGAAACCAGAACTGTTCGACCAGAAGATGAAACAAGTGATGCACCTATAGAAGACGTCATTCACGATCTAGCCAGGTTACACTATCGACCACACAATTTATGTAGATGGACTAGATCCGATGGACAAGATTCAGTGGAACAGATCATGTGGACCAGATTCGATGGACAAGATCCAGTGGAGCAGATCCTTGGACTAGACATTTTTGTTCGTCGTCAACATTGTTCTCAACGAAACCCAACCAAAAAACCAATAAATTCTTTGTTTTCTCTCAAATATGTTTTATTTTTGATGTTATTTGTTTAAGATTAATAGTGTAGATTAGTGCACATTTCTCAGTTAATAGGTCAATGTTAATTTATTCTTCTTACATCTCCTCCTCTTGTGAATAAATGTCATTTCTCATAAGGAATAAGAAAAGTGGCATTTTTGATAAGTTTTTTGAGAAAAATGGCATTTCTGGCCAAAATCCCAATTTACTAGACTAAAGTCAATCTCATCGTCAGAACTGCAGCATAAACTCGTCCTTCAATTCCTTCAAATTTTTCTCATGTTGTTGCAGCCGAGTCTTACCTAGCTCATTCACTTTCTTCTCCAGCCAATCCAACGTAAACCCCGCTTTTGTCAGGCAAGATAGTGTACAAGATGCATTGGCCAGATCAACATTGGAGAGTCGTTCAGGGGAGTGGCAGAGAATCTCAGTCAAGGTTAGTAGGCTATTCAAGTATGCAGTTCTCAGACGTGGGTTCTCCAGACGGAGTTTTGTTACAATGCCTGGGTGCTCTCTAAAGAGCTTGTTAACACATTCTACCTGCAAGTGAAACGCAAAAAGGAAAACCATATCAGATAAGAATTTTTGGAGACCTGAAGATAAAACCTCTATGAAGTTGGTTATATATATACAAGAAACTGAACTATAGAGAGTGACTCTTACGAATTGTTTGGGAAAAACAATGTACCTGTGAAGGAAGAACTTGAAACCCATTGACATGGATGCTTTCATTAACTAACAAAGTTTCCTCAAACACATCTGATTTGCCATAAACTTCAACAACACCAACCTCAGCAACAATCTTGACTTCTCCATTCACCAAAAACCCATCATTTTTGTCAACAAGTTTGGTAAGGGGAAGCATTGCTGGAAAACTCATGCTGGTGGACGTATCATAAAACCAGTTTCGTGATACTGTAAAAGTCACGAAACAGAACATTAGTCTAAGAAAATAAATGTTCTCGCAACAACACAAGTACCATGAGACCATTACAAGTAGTAGTAAGAACATAGAAAAAATATGAACTTTCGTTTCTCAGTCTAAGAAAAACAATCAAAAGACTTACCTCTCTGTTGAGAGAGTTTATCTGATTTTTGATTAACAACAGTAAGGCGAAACTCTGCATTTCTTTCCCATCCACAAGGCAAAGATTCAGAATCAGCAACCTCCAGAAATAGAGAGAAACATTTGTTAATACTATCCCCATTTCCCTTGGGATAGGCAAGAAGACGCCTGCACGCAAGAAAACCAAAACCAATTACAATATGTCACCGTAAACCCTAAAAGGAACGAACACATTAGAAGAACCAAGTTTCCTTTTAATTACCATTTGGAGTCACCAACTACGAAATTGTCAGAACAAAGTTTCTCAGATTGCAAAGAGGTGAAATTCTTGATCGTCCATGTTATCTTCTTTGCATATTGCTTTTCCATTGTTCTTGATGAATGATGAAGGAGAGAAACTCTTCATTTTTTTTCACAAAAACCAAACTACCAACAGCAGAACATAAGAAAAGTTAAATCCTAGAACCGGAATGGCAGACAATAGAACCTTGGTCCTGTTCGTTTCGTTTGGAAGTTGCAGCGACGAAAAGATTTGAGACAACGACGAGCGAGACCAGATCTAGAAGAAAAAAAAATAGGAAAGAAGGAAGCGGCGATAATGGAGGAAGGAGAAGAGTTAAGTAGGGTTTAAGTGGATGAGTTGGATCCATGTGTTCCCTGTATCGGTTTCGGGTGGGCAAAATGAAAATCATTTTGTAATTGGATAATGAATATCATTTTGTGATTGGATAAATTTTGCTGGGGGAAAGTAAATTCCGTAATAATTAACGGGAGATTCTCAAAAATAGCACCAAATTAGGTTTTTCTTCCAAATCTATCACACAATTTCATATTTTCCACATTTAGCACACATCTTCTAATTCAAAATTAAAAAAAATTATTAATTAAAATAAATAATAAAAGTCTCCATTATCTTTCTCGATAACTTTTCGTTATCTCTACATAAATTGGATCTCATTTTCCAATCTGAAACTTTGAGATCTCATTTTTACTGGTGACTAGCTTAATCGGAAAATGGTGAAGCGGTTTCACAAGCAAATTGAGCCAAACTTTTCCGGGAAAATACGATTTGTCGTCGCCTCTTAATCCCAGCATCATCGAGCTTACAAGACCTAGGCATTGTCAAGACGATGAAGCGAGTGGTTCTTGTGACACATGGACATAGCACATGGAATGAAGAAGGGAGGATTAAAGCTTGAATATGATTTCTTTGTTTTGACGAAGAAAGGTGTGTCTTGAGCTGAAACTTCTCGCTAAATTATCATCGATGACTCATTCGATGTCTGCCTCACCTGGTCATGCGTTTTCTTAGGGCTATGGAATCAAATAGGTAGATGAAATAGTGTTGTTGATGTTGGATAATTGAGAGATTTATGTGTTTGTGGATAGTTAGATTTCATATTTCTTGGTTCTTTGTAGATTGGTTGCATTTATGTGTTTAGTCCATTGAAGAGATCCAAGAAAGAAGCTGAAATCGAGAAAGTGAGATGATTTTTGACTATGGTCTCAGACAAATTGATCTTTACTCTTTTCAAGTAAGTTTAGATGTGATGTACTTCTTCTTAACTCTTGTTCTAGTTGATTATTATATATACTAGGGTCTACTAAAAAAAGAAGGAAAATAAAAGTTCAATGAAGCTTTTAGGGAATGGCACAAAGATCCGGAAAACTTCAGCACTGATGGCCACCATCCAGTAATAGAGTAATAGAGTTATAGTCAAATAAGTTGTAATCTTAGAATGATGAATCGTTGTGTCGTTTTATTGGCTTAATTGGTGAAGTTAAATGCTTGCTTAGAAAATTTAGGAAGAACTTCATAATATTATGGACCCTAAATCGTCAATTTCTCACCTTGTGATTGTTACTAACTTACTCATGCACAAATATCTAATAGCATTTCATTAGAAACTAGTTCGATGCAAGTTTGCTTTGGATATCTTTAAAACATGTGCTGTCATTTCATAGGACTGTGTTGCTTCATCAAGTTTTACTTCATCTGTTGTAGAGACGCGGATTTGGTCAGACGAATTGGAGTTACAACAAGACTCGAAGTAGGGGCGAAAGGTGCTTAAAAGATACTCCCTCTGTTTCAAAATATAAGATGTTTTAGAGAAGTTTTTTGTTTCATAATATAGAATGTTTTCAAGTTTCTATGCAACTTTTAGATTAGTTTAATATTTTATATTATGCAGTATTGTTTCTGATTGGTTGAACTTGTTAAAAGTAAAAAGTTCTTAATCTGCGTGTTTTAGTTAAAACATCCTATATTTTGAAACGGAGGGAGTATAAGATTGAAGGTTTCAGTTGACAACTACAAAGAAATTGTGCTTAAAAAGACTGGAGTATTTACAGTTTGATTCTTAGTTTTCACATGGTCTTTGTTTCATCATTAGGATTTCTGATATTTTGGATGGTTTCACCACAAAACTTGTTTAAACATATTCATGAAGGTTTTGTATTAAGATTTGGATATTTTGGTAGGTAGCTACATTTTCGTTGATAAACATATAAAAAGGGTTTGTATCAAACATTCAGGAAGGATGCCAAAAAATTTAAGAAAGATTTCTTGAATTTCAAGAAGACCTTTATCAAAAAAAAAAAAACAGAGCATATAACCCCACAAAGCTTCAAAAGCATGACAATTGAGTATTGTATTAGACCAAGGTAAGCTTTTGATGGATCATTACCCTCATTGATGGAGTAACTTGTGATAGATTTGAGGCAAAACATAAAAACAAAAAAATTGTAAGAACATTTATTTAAATTCATGAAGGATTCTTTGAAAATTAGGAAAGATTCCTATATATTTAGGAAAGATTTCTCGAGTTTCAGGAAAACCTTCATAAAAAAAAGATTACCCCTTTACTAATAATTTAGGAAGAACTCATTGAAATTTTGGAATGTTTCATAAAATTAGGACATTGGTAGGTCTTTGATACATTACCCCTTACAGGAGCGGACCCACGTGTATTAATGGGAGGTCAGCTGACCTGCCCAAATTTTGAAAAAAAAAATTATTTCCTAGTTTTAGAGTATATTTTAGTGTTATTTGAGTCAAACCAAACAAATTTTAAAAATCTGACCTCCCTTAATTTATAAAACGAAAGTCCACTAGCCCATAACAAAGAGAAAATCAAAGCCTTTTATTTGTTATAATTAAAAACAAATCTGGCCCAATTTATCTACCCTAATAATTTATTCTGTGCTTATATATTAAACAAAGAAGCAAGCATCTTTTTTAAGTCGACCAAAAAAGAGAAAGAAGCAACGATCGTCGTGTTGGTGTGTGTCCGTGACTCCGTGTGTGTGTTTTCAATTTTTATGCTTCACGCCTTCAGTACATCAGATTCTTCAAACCAAGTAAGTTTATTAGATACAAAACTCGATTTTCTTTTATAATCAATTTTTTTTAAAAAAATTATATTTAGAAATAAAGATTCCAATACATGGTTTTATTTTATGTTGACAATTTTTTTTTCTAATTTTTTCAGACGAAACAATGAATACTTTGAAAAACTACTATCTACACCTTGCAATGAACCACCATCTACACCTCGCAGTGAACCACCATCTACACCTCGCAATGAACCACCATCTCCACTTCGCAGTGAATCAGATGATATTTATTTACCTTGGGATCATGCTGATCGAAAAAGAATAACAATTTATCATCCGAATCAAAGAGATGAGGTAATTCGAAAATACTTGATTCGAGGTCCTTGTCAACCTCGTGGGCATACTTTTAAACAAATATTGATAGGAAACACATTGAGGCGATTTAATCCAGCTTGGTTTGATCAGTATAGGAATTGGTTAGAGTACAATGTGAAAAAAAGAAAAAGCTTTTTGTCTGTGTTGTTACTTGTTCAGAGATAATGCTGGTAAATGCGTAAAAAGTGATGCATTTATCACAGATGTATTCTGTAGGTGGAATCATTTCAAGAGTTTTTCAGGACATGTGGGAGGTGTTGATAGTTTTCACAACAATGCAGTTATAAAGTGTGAAAACTTGATGAAACAAGGTCAGTCTATTGAGCATGCTTTGCATAAACAAAACGATATTACAAAAAATGAGTATCGAATTCGGTTGAATGCTTTTGTTGATGCTTCAAGATACTTATTGCAACAAGGATTAGCTTTTCGTGGCCATGATGAATCAGAAAATTCTGTCAATAGAGGAAACTTTGTGGAACTCTTGAAGTACACTGCTGAGCAGAATGAAGTTGTGAGTAAGGTTATTTTAGATAATGCTCCTGGAAATAATCAGATGAAATCTCCTAAGATTCAGAAAGATATTGTGCATTGTTTTGCAGAAGAGGTAGTCAAATATGTTATTGAAAAAATTAATCATGATGTTTTCAGTTTGCTGGTGGATGAATCTGCTGATGTTTCCGACAAAGAGCAAATGGCGGTAGTGTTTTGATTTGTTGATAAAGGTGGGATAGTCAAAGAGAGATTTATGAGTATCACACATGTGAGTGAGACTTCTGCAACATCTTTGAGATTTGCTATTGATGATTTGTTTGCTAAATATGGATTGAGCATAAAAAGGGTGAGAGGACAAGGGTATGACGGAGCAAGTAACATGAAGGGCGGGTTCAATGGATTAAGATCAATAATTCAGTGGGAAAGCACATCAGCATATTATGTTCATTACTTTGCTCATCAACTTCAATTAGTTGTTGTGGCAGTTGCAAAAAACATTTTAATGTTGGCGACTTTTTTGATATAATTTCTCTGTTACTGAATGTAGTGGGAGCCTCATGCAAAAGGAAAGATATGATCGAGAGAGTTACAGAAAAGAAATTATGGAAGAAATTAATAATGGTGAAATCAGTACAGGAACAAGATTGAATCAAGATATCTCTCTTCAAAGACCAGGGTATACTCGTTGGAATTCTCACTACAGAACTCTATTGCGGATGATTCAGTTGTTTTCTTCTATCATAAAGGTGCTTGAGTACATTGAGAATGAAGGCGCATATGACTTGAAAAGACGTCAAGCTCATGGTCTCCTTGATTACTTCATAGCTTTGATTTTGTGTTTTATTTGCATATGATGATACACCTTTTAGGACTCACGGATACCTTGTCAGTGGCACTGCAAAGAAGAGATCAAGATATTTTAAATGCTATGTCATTAGTGAAATCAACTAAGAGACAACTCCAGTTATTTATGGATGGTGGGTGGAATTCTCTCATGACGAAAGTTTATTTGTTTTGTGAAAAACATGCGCTTGAAAAGGTGGAGATGGAGGCAGATTTTGTAGACTCAAAAAGACGAAGAAAAAAGACAGGAGTATCAAATATGCATCATTACAAGGTCAATTGCTTATATTCTATCTTGGATTTGCAGCTTCAAGAATTTAACGACCGCTTTAAAGAGGTGAACACTGAGTTGCTTATTTATGCTGCTTCTCTATCTCCCATCGATGCATTTACTGATTTTGATCTCTCAAAATTGTTGAGGTTATCTAAGTTCTGCCCAGATGACTTTAGTTCAGGGGAGCTCATTTCTCTTGAGCAAGAATTATGTATCTACATTGATAATGTTCGACATGATGAAAGATTTTCTAATTTGGAGAATCTTGGAGACCTTGCTAGAATGTTGGTGGAAACACGAAAACATATGTCATATCCTTTGGTTTATAGGCTTTTGAAGTTGGTTTTTCAGCCATGAAGATCGTAAAGACATATCGACGTAATTGGATTGGAGATCAATTTTTGAATGATTGGTTAGTTTGTTTTATCGAGAAAGATGTATTCAAAGCTATTACAAACAAAACTGTGATGACAAGATTTCAGAACATGAAAGATCGTAGGATGCTTTTATAATTTTTTTTAACATTGTAGGATTTTTATATTTATATTAAAGACGATTTTTTTTGTTTATATTTTGACCTAGGTTAAAAAAATTCCTGGGTCCGCCAAAATTATATTCATGAAGACCAAAATTCCTGCCCTTACTAATGGAATAATATGTAATACATTAAGACAAAAGATAAATAAAGAGATTTTTTATTTTATTTTGGTCAAACAAATAAATAGATTTTAAAACATGTTTTTCTAAGTTTAGGAAAGATTTCATAATGTTTAGGAAGACAATCTTGAATTTTATGAAGGTCTTCCTAAATATATGAAACCAACATCTACATAGGCAACTTTGGATTTGCAAGTTGTATGTCTGTGAAAAATTGTAAGCATTAGATGCATAAAGAGTTGAGAAACTAAAGAAGCTAAGCTTGAGTAGTCTTATAAATCAAATCAGTCCTTCTAATCTCCATCTCTTATAGTTAAGAAAAGTTCACATTGCATCCCATAACACTTTTTTTGTCTGCAACAACAACAATCATAACATCATCTTCTGTTTTATTGGCTTGATTAATGATATTATCTAGTTAGAAAGAATAATGAAAGGAAGAGTTGGGAAACTGAAGAAGTTGAGCTTGAGAAGTCTTAATCATATCAATCCTTCTAATCTCCATCTATTTACAAAACCTCATTGTCTCCTTCACATATTTCATCTTCTTCTTCTCCATTAACATTACTCTCTCAACAAAAGCTCTAATCTTTGCTGCTACGGCTCTCGCTCCTTTCCTCCGCCTCTCACCACCATTTCCATCGTTTTTCCTCTTCCTTTTCATTGATCTCCCACTTTGTTCCCATGAGTCATACACTTTGTTCTCCGCTGCTACGGCTTGAAGCTTAGCTCATCTTCTTCTTCGTAATTATCCTCTTCTTCATCATCTTCTTCATCTTCTTCATCTTCGTTGTCTTGGTAGTGATTATTCAGATTCAGAGGTAATTGTGAGAGAGGACGAGCTGAGATAGGAGAAAGATTCAAATCCAACTCTTCCATTTGATTTTAGAAACGGCAAAACGAGATAGATCTCATACTCTCTCTCAGATCAGAATTGTTTAGGCATCTTTTCGATCGTATGCCTACACTGAGTAGATGACTTGTCAACGCCGGAACAAGCTAAGACGGCGACAATGGTCTATTTCCAGTGGGTTGACTTGAGAGGTGAATCGAAAAACAAATTGTTCTGGCGTTTCTCTCAGAAATTGATGAGGATGAACTTAGAAATTAAGATCTCAGATCGGAGAACTCAGCACAAGGTTCACCGGAGAAATTTTAAATTGTGAATTTAATTTTTAAATAAGAAATTTTAGTATTTAAGTTAATAAGTTAATATTCGATATCACAAATGCTACATTTGGAAAAGTTGAGTGTGTGTGCTAACTTTGGAAGAAAAAATTTGTTTCTCATAATTAGTAGTTTCTTAAATATTTTTAATGTATTTTAGATACTTTTTTTACGCACTTTGAAATACTTATCACATATAGAGAGATGACACATTTTAGATAGTAAGCAATAATTTTAACTAATCTTTCAGTACATTCTTAATACATTAAAAAAATAGTTTAATAATGTTGTGAAGCCCAAATAGTACATGCAATTTCATTTTTAATAATTTCATGTAGTTTCACAAAAAAAAGATATTCATGTATAATGTATTGACCTGCATTTCCGTCTCTGCTCGTGTAATTGTGTTATTGTTCAACTTGGACCTGGACCTGGACCACCTCTACTTGCATAGTTCTTTGATCCTCATTGTTTTCCTCTTTGATCTCATAAGAAAAGTACATACCTCTGTCGATTTGGAAGTGTTTAAAAGGAGATGGGATTAATAGGTGGAAATCCATAACATAATTTGTTTTTTTTCTTGAATAAATGCTTTGTAATTTTTCTTTAAACTGATGAAGTTGTGTCAAATGCTTTAAATGAAATTTTGAATAAATACTTTGTAATTCCAAAATAATTATACTTAATTTATTTCTTTTTTCTGATGAAGTTGTGTCAAATAAATTTTGTAATTAATGAAATAAATAAAATATAGTTATTGTTGTTAATATGCACTAGGAAAAAGTTACGATTTGTATAATACTTGCGAAATGCATTAGAAAACGCCTAGGCAAATCGACATGTTAACGAATGCCAATATCTATGATCATCATGATTAATGGAGAGACTACGACATTTTTAAAAACTTATTTTCCATCAAGAAACAAAATGCAATAAAATAAAACAAGTATCTTGATCTTCTCAAAGATTAAGAGGACTCTGTTCTAAAGTTAGACAACAACAAAGAGACGAAAAACACCAATCAGATCCAAACACTTAACTGTCTACAACAATTCAAGTCATCAAACAACATCAACGTAAGAACTTCAGCAGAGCCTCCATGTCTTCACACTTATGTTTCATGTTCTTTAATTCTTCCTCAATCTCTTGCACCCGAGTCTCACCAACGTCTTTTAGTTTCTTCTCCAGCCAATCTAATTTAAACCCTGCTTTTGTCACATAAGATAGTGTAGAATATGCCTTGGCCAGATCATCACTGGAGAGTTCTCTGGGGACTGGCATAAATTCTCAGTCAAACTTAGTAGGCAATTCAAGTATGAAGTTCTCAGATGTGGGTTATCCAGACAGAATTGTGATGCAATATCTGGGTGCTCTCTAAAGAGATTTTTCACAACTTCTACCTGCAAGGGAAACATAGACGAATCAAGTAAAACCTTCTCAGATAACATTTTTAGAGACCTGAAAAACTGATCCACAACCCTAATACGCAGTTTATACAAGAAAGTGAATTATATGGTTAGAAGTACTTAATTTACATGTGAAGGAAGAACTTGAAACCCATTGACATTGATGCTTTCATTAACTAATAAAGTTTCCTCCAAATCAGATTTGCCAACAACTTCACGAATACCAACTTCGGCTACAATCTTGACTTCTCCATTCACCAAAAACCCATCATTTTGGTCAACAAGTTTGGTAAGGGGAAGCATTTCTGGGAAACCCCAGTTTTTGCACTTCTCATCAAACCTTTTGTAAGATACTATAAAGTCACGAAACATAGAACTTAAGTCAAAACAAGAACTGTACCAAACGTAAAAATGAATCTAGCAGCAACACAATGTCCGACAAGCCCATGTCAAATAGAACATCAAAAATGACCTTTTGTCAGCCTTAAGAAACATATATAATCTACCTGCATGTTCGGAAAGTTTCTCCGACGTTTAATTAACAACAGTTATGCGAATTTTGATGCGTCTGAACCAATAAGAAGTCAATGATTCAGAATCAACAACATTGAGATAGACTGACAAATATTTATTAATACCAACACCATTTGTAGATTAGTAACAGCCTTTCCCAAGAAACAGCATTACCTTGGGAAAGACAGACAAACATTTGATCCTCATTGTTTTCCTCTTTGATCTCATAACTAATTGATAAATGACATGTGTCAAAAAGCATAAAATAATATGATTGTTTTAGTTTTTTAATCTACAAAATCAATCTTTGAGGGACAAAAATAATTTTTATAACATCAATCTATTAGGAACAGAGGAAGTATCTGTTTTTAAGTTCAGAGAAGTTGCACCACGAACATAACACTATTTCCACTTTTAGTGCAGCCTCTCAGTTATTTTTTCTTCATCTTGGACATTGTCTCTAATCATCTTCATATGCATCATCAACATGAATTGATATTAATTTGACTACAACTGTCACAGTTAGGAAAGGACACAAACACACTTCTTTTTTTTTCATCAACAAAACAAAGTGCATTAATTTATGAAACATAGGGAAACCTCAATGTCAACTGAAGCCTCTTTTCTCCAAGATTAAGAGGACATTGGTTTTTTAAACTAAAACACACCAATTAGGTCCAAACTCTTAATGGGCTAAACTCGACTCAAGTCATCCTCATCGTCATAACTCTAGCATAAACTCTTCCTTCAAGTCCTTTAATTCCTTCAACTCTTTCTCATGTTGTTGCAGCAGAGTCTTACCAACCTCTTTCAGTTTGTTCTCCAACCAATCCAACTTAAAGCCCGCCTTTTTCATACAAGATAGTGTACAAAATGCATTGGCGAGATCAAGATTGGAGAGTTTCTGAGGGGACTGGTATAGAATCTCAGTCAGGGTTATCAGGACATTCAAGTATGTGGTCCTTAGATGTGGGTTCTCTAGACGGAATTTTGATGCAATGTCTGGGTGCTTTTTAAAGAGAGTGTTCACAGTTTCCACCTAGAAGTGAAAAATTAGACGTAATAAAGAAAACCATATCATATAGGAATTTTTGCAGACCTGAAAACAGACCCACAATCTTGGATATGTACAAGAAACTGAACTATAGAGTTTGATTCTTACGATTTCTTTTTTGTTTGAAAAACATTTTCTATGTACCTGTGAAGGAAGAACTTGAAACCCATTGACATTGATGCTTTCATTAACTAATGAAGTTTCCTCCAACACATCTGATTTGCCATGAACTTCAAGAACACCAACCTCGGCTACAATCTTGACTTCTCCGTTCATTAAAAACCCATTTGCAAGTTTTGTAAGGGGAAGCATTGATGGGTAACCTATGCTGGTAGATTTCTCATCAAACCACTTTTGTGATACTGTAAAGTCAAGAAGCATAAAGCTTTAGTCTAAACAAGAACCGCACAACTCATAACCAAAATCTCGCAGCTACATAAAGTACCATGACACAAAATATGAACTTTCCTTTGTCAGCCTTATAAAAGCAATCTAGCGAGAGGCTAGAGATTCATCACCTCTATGCTGGGAGAGTTTCTCTGAAATTTGATTAACAACAGTTAGGCGATATCTTGTGTGTCTTTGCCATCCACAAGGCAAAGATTCAGAATCAGCAACATCCAGAAATAGAGACAAACATTTATTAATACTATGCCAATTACCCTTGGGATAGGCCAGAAGACGCCTGCATGCAAAAACAAAAACAAATAAAGCAAAAAAGACAATACCATGTAAACCCATGATCAGAATAAATTTTCTCAGATTGTAAAGAAGAGAAATTCTTAATCGTCCATGTGATCTTCTTTTCATATTGTTTTTCCATTGTTCTTGATGACAATTAGGTTTTTTCCTAGAACCCTGAGTGGTTCACAACCAAATTTGTTAATCAAAAAAAAATATCAAACAGCAATTTAAACACAACCAGAAAAAAGAAGATTACACTATGAATTCGATTTTTTTTTAAAGAACTTAAAACAACATACACACATACAACAATTATATAACGTAGCCACATATACGAGAAAACGAAGGGAAACTTCGTATTAAAAGCACCTAGTAGGTTTTGAATGGGAACCGTGTTGATTACTGAAACTTGAGGAATGTGAAAACGCTTCGGCTCCTAAAAGTCAACTCTTAGGTTGGCTAATTCATGCGGCAACATATATTGATCAAGATTACAATATGTGTTATATAGTATCGAGGTCCGGCTCAAAAATTTATTGGGCCGGGTGCTAAAATAGTTTTTTTATAAAAAAATTGTAGGCTAAATATGTAACATTTTAAAGATTTGGACCCTTTTGATAATTATTGGATACTTTAGGACCTTCAAATGCAAAGAAAAAATTGTTAAAAAGTTGGGATCCGGTGCGGGTTGCACACCCCTCACACCCTAAGGGCATATTTATCAGTGATATTGATGGAAGTATTTAACTCATATTTAAAAAAATAAATACAAAATTATAATAGAATTGAAAAACAGTAGAAAAGTGACACATAAGTTAGAAGGGTCTATAATGATGTCTTTAACTAGATACCAACCCACACTATGTGCGGGATAAATCAATTTAAATAAAATATTATGAGTAAAATTATTATTTGAGATTTAAGATTTGTTTGTATAAAAAAAAATCTGTAGGTAACGTTTTTTTCGTTTATTCAAATTTGCGTTTATTTTCTATAAAATACGTTTCACCCGTAAAATATTTGAACTTGGAAAAGAATTTTAAAGTGGTGTAGAAAGTTTTGATGTCTTTTTGTGTTTCTAAAAATTAAATTCACATATTTTATGTTTCACATTATTATCAATATCAATACCATTAAATAGATAAAGCAATATTTTTAAACTAATAGATTTAATTTAAACTAATCCTAAGTTTAAAAATGCAATGAGAAAAATGATAAAAGTGATAAATAAATGAATATTTTTTTTTCTTGTTTGTAAAATTTAATTTATTTTTAATAAGTAAATAGGTTATAAAAATGATAATTAAATACATTTTTGGATTTAATAGTTGATTAACTTTTTTATTTTTAAAAATTAATGAAAAACATTGGCTCATAATTATTTCAGTGGCATATTTATATGTAAATAACAATGAGAATTAAGAGCATTTATTAGAAAGGCACAGGAGTTCTGTGAGCGCGACACTTCAACTTTTTTGTGAGAGTACTTCTCTATTAATATATTCGGGATATCTTGCAGCAGACATTCTCTTCTTCTCTCTCCTCACATATGTTTTACATTTATATTTTAAAAAGTACTAAAGACACCCATAGTATATGCGATGAGAATGCTCTAAGAGCCGGACCTGATAGTATCTATAATAATCCTTTTTTTTAAGAACTACTCCCTAGTATTTTTTTTTTTTTTTACTTTTTAAGTCCAAAGAAAAAAGATGCAAGAACAACATCATATCGTTTACAATTTCAGTATGTTTGTGAGTCTCTCAATTGATTTTCTTCATCTTGGAAGTGAAGCTTTAGAGCATTTTTCCATTGGTAATATCTTTAAATGGGGGGTCAAAGTTTAATAATATTCACATTTTAATACAATTGATTTCTTTAAAAATGTCAACCACTAAAGATAAGACATCTGGCAAATAAAGATCTTAGAGTGTCTTAATTTGTTTGTGCAGAGACACTATCACACCGTCTCTCCTATTTTTCTTGATTTTTCATTTTTTCTTAAATAAAGAGACACTCACTCAGTATGACTGATGGGAATGCCCTTATAAACCTCCAAACCAAATCTTACATGCACTGTAGTTTCCATGAAACAAAGAATTACTACTGCATAAGCGTCATTACTATCTCTAATCATCTTCATATTTATGATAGGGAAACAAAGTGCAATAAATAAACATAGGGAAACTTCAATGAAAACAAGTCTCTTGATCTTCCCTAAGATTAAGGACTCAGTTCCAAAGTAAAGACATAAAGAAATAGACGAAATCACCAAATTAGATCCAAGCTCTTAACTATATACCTACAACTAGATCATCGTAAGAACTCCAGCAGAGCCTCCATGTCTTAACACTTTTGCTTCATGTTCTTCAATGCTTTCCTCAATCTCTTGCACACGAGTCTCACCAACTTCTCTCAGTTTCTTCTCCAGCCAATCTAATTTAAAACCTGACTTTGTCACATAAGATAGTGTTAAATATGCCTTGGTCAGATCATCATTGGAGACTTTCTCTGGGGACTGGCATAAAATCTCAGTCACGCTTAGTAGGCAATTAAAGTATGTTGTTCCCAGATGCTGGTTCTCCAGACGGATTTTTGATGCAATGTCTGGGTGCTCTCTAAAGAGTTTTTTCACAAGTTCTACATGCAAGGGAAACCTTATCAGATATCCAGATTTTAGGGAAATGAAAACATATATACCCACAAACCAAACATACGGCAAAGATTCAGAATCAGCAACATGGAGAAACACAGAGAAAGGTCTATTAATTCTTTGCACATTATAGGCCTGAAGACGCCTGCATGCACAAACCAAAACCAATAAATAAAAAAACCTAAAATGAACGAATTATTAGAGAACAATATTTCTTACCATTTGGAGTCACCAACTACGAAATTATCAGAAAAAATTTCACGATATTGTAAAGAGAAGACATTCTTAATCGTCCATGTAATCTTTTTTTCATATTGCTTTTCCATTAATCTTGTTGAAGACTCTTCACAACCCAAACTACCAGCAGAATATGAATAGTTAAATCCTAAAACCAGCAGATTACACTATGAGTTTTAAGGTTGGAAACACACACACAACAATTTTTATAAGTAACGGTCGAGAAAACACACGATCACCTCTCTTTGAATGTGAATCGTGTTGCAAACGAAAACTAGATGAAACAAAAACTTGAGGAATGCGAAAGGCTTCGGCTCCTCATAGTTCATATAGGTGGGCTGATAGGACTATTTATTAATGCGGTATGTTTTTGCTTTAAGTCTAAATCATCATTACTATCATTTAACACCGTTTATTTGACCAAAAATGAGAAAGTGTTTGATTATCAAGTGATGTTCTAATTTTCGTTCTCTTTTTTCTTCCACCACTTTTGATAAAAATACTTCATTTAAAGCTTTATTGGTTTTGATTTACAGTTGGAGAATATTATAGGAAAATTAACAACAGAGAAGTATGGAGACAGACAAGATTCTTGAGGAAGTGAAAAGACAAGATGCAGTATCTGAGCAACTCGTGGAAGATCCAGTAAAGTAAAGGAAAGGGACATGTAAAAGCAGATCAAGAAAGAGAGCTAAAGACACATAAGAATGTTGTTTTGGTAAATGAATAAGAAGCTTGATGAACCAAATAGTTCTTCTCTTGTAAAGGTTCCAAATCTACACTTTATTATGATGTGAGAAATTAACTGATTTTATATCATAAAATATAATTAGTAACATACTCACTGTCTCTCTAGTCATCTTCGCATGGTCTACTAGTTAATATGTATTCTCAGCATGTTCACTGAGACATTTTTAAATTTTTTTTCCATGAAGAAACAAAGGGCAATAAAAGAATCATAGGGAAACCTCAATGACAACAAAATTAAGACCAAAACAAAGAGACCAGAACACCAACTAGACCCAAACTCTTAACTGCCAATAACAACAACTCATCAAACGATATCATCCTAAGAACTCCAGCAAAGCTTTTTCTTAAAGTCCTTCAATTCTTCCTCAAGTTGTTGCAGCCGAGTCTCACCTGCCTCTTTTAGTTTCTTCTCCAACCAATCCAACTTAAACCCCGTTTTTGTCAAATAAGATAGTGTTGAATATGCGTTGGCCAGATCATTATTGGAGAGTTTCTCAGGGGATTGGCATAGAATCTCAGACAAGGTTAGCAGGCTATTCAAGTATGTTGTTCTCAGACGTGGGTTCTCCACACGGATTTTTGATGCAATGTCTGGGTGCTCTTCAAACAGACTGTTCACATATTCTACCTGCAAGTGAAACAGCATAGGAGTTTTTCTGGTGATCTAAAAACAGTTCCACAAACCATATATGGAGCTAGTATAGTGAGCGGCGACTCTTACCATATGTATTTACAAGTAGTTTACTTACCTGTGAAGGAAGAACTTGAAACCCATTGCATTCGACGCTTTCATTAACTAATAAAGTTTCATCTAACACATCGGATTTGCCAACAACTTCAAGAACACAAACCTCGGTTACAATCTTGACTTCTCCATTCACCAAAAACCCATCACTGTTGTAAACAAGTTTGGTAAGGGGAAGGATTGCTCCGTAACCCCAGCTGGGAGACTTGTGATTAAACAAAACAAAGCATTGCCCAACACATTAACTAGAATCTCGCAGGAACATTTAATTTGTAAGGCTTAGAAAGATTGACCTCTCTGTTGGGAGAGTTTCTCAGAAATTTGGTTAACAACAGTTAGGCGAAATTTTGCGTGTCTTTTCCAACCAGAAGGCAAAGATTCAGAATCAGCAATACTCAGAAACAGAGAGAAACATTTGTTAATACTATCACCATATCCCTTGGGATAGGCAGTAAGACGCCTGCATGCAAAAACCATAACCTATAAACCAAAACCAATAATATAAATGAACGAACACATTAGAGAACCAAGATTTCTTACCATTTGGAGTCACCAACTACGAATGGATCAGAACAAACTTTCTTAGATTGCAAAGAGGAGAAATTCTTAATCGTCCACGTGATCTTCTTTTCATATTGCTTCTCCATTGATCTTGATGAAAATTAGGTTAAATCCTAGAACTCTGAGTGGTGATACTAATACACAACCAAATTTTTATTTAAGAACGAACAATCAAAAAACAATTTAAACACAGAACCAAAAAAAAAAAGATTTCAATGTGAATTCGAAGTTTTTAAAAAAATGAGAAGTGAGAACAAAACACACACACACAGAGACAGCAATTATATAAATTAAGTAGCCACATACGAGAGAAGACGCTTCGTTTTTAAACGCACCTAGTAGGTTTTGAATGGGAATCGTGTTGATTACGGAACTTGAGGAATGTGAAAACGCTGCGGCTCCTCTCAGCTCTTATTAGGTTGGTTATTCATGCGGCTACATATATGCTACAATATATACTAATCCTTTTTTTTAATAGCATATAATTAATAAAGTAAGAATCCTTTTTTTTCTTTAAAGAACTACTAGTCCCCAAGCAATATTTTTTTATATGAGAAGTTGCAAGAACATAACAAGGTTTACAATTTCCATAATTTTGTGAGTCTTTCAATTGTTTTTCTTCATCTTGGAGTGAAGTTTCCATGAAAAGAAGAATTACTAATTATCTCTAAATAACCGTCATCACTATCTCTAATCATATCATATCCATCATCATCAACATGAATTGATGTTTAAACTGACTACCTTTGTGTACCAACTGTCACAGTTCAGGACACTAATACAATTTTTTTTTTTGCTTTCTTTTTTCCTGCAAGAATCAAAGTGCAATAAAAGAAACATTGGGAAACCTCAATGACAACTTAAGCCTCTTGTTCTCAAAACAAAACCGAAAAACATAACAGTCCAGGACATCAATTTAGATCCAAACTAAACTATAAACGGACTAAAGTACTCGAACATCAAGTTTATTTCGTTATTTTTTCCTCAGATTTGTTATTTTTTTTTTACTAAATCTGATAAAATAATGATTTATCTCTTACTAGGTCACATCAATAATGTTAAGTTATTGTATTAGGCGATTTGTGTAGTTTCAACTTCTTTATATCTTTTGTTCAGTTCTCTTTTGCTTGCGCGCTTAATCTCTCTTCAACTTTGACAAGTTGGATGCACGAGCAATAACGTGAACAATTGCGACCAGCCTCAGCTCTTCATGATTTGATTCTTTGTTATAATGAGAGAGAAAGATAACACTCATTTTATTTTCCCCTTCTTTTTCCATCAAGAAACAAAGTGCAATCAAAGAAACATAGGGAAATTTCAGTGAGGACGTAAGGATCTCGAATAAAGAGATGTTCAACCTTATCGTCAGAACTCCAGCAGAACTTTTCCTTCAAGTTTTTCATGACTTTCAACTCTTCCTTAAGTTCTTGCAGACTAGTCTTACCAGCCTCATTAAGTTTCTTCTCCAACCAATCAACCTCAAACCCTGATTCTTTCACATAAGATAGTGTAGCATATGATTTGGCCAGATCATGAATAGAAAGTTCCTCAGTGGATTGACACAGAATCTCAGTCAAGTTTAGTAGGACATTCATGTATGTTGTTCTCAGAAGTGGGTTCTTGGAACGGAATTTTGATGCAATGTTTGGGTGCTCTTCAAATAGACTGTTCACAGCTTCTACCTGCAAGTGAAACATGGACGTGTATAGAGTAAAACCATATCAGACAGCAGTGTTTGGAATCCTGAAAACCATATTAAAAAGAAAGTACAAAGCTTACCTGCGAAGGAAGTACTTGAAACCCATTGACATTGATGCTTTCATGAACTAATAAAGTTTCCTCTAGCACATCAGATTTGCCAATAACTTCAAGAACACCAACCTCGGCAACAATCTTGACTTCTCCATTCACCAAAAACCCATGAATTTTCTCATTTAGTATCGTAACGGGAGACATGTCAACGAAACAGCAGGTAGGAGACATCCGATGAAACCAGTTTTGCGATACTGTCAAGTCACGAAACATAGAACTTAAGTCAAAACAAGAATTGCACAACTCATAACTATAATCTTGCAGCAACACAAGTCCGATCAGATAAGTCTATGACAAATAGAACATTAAACAGGACCTTTTGTCTGTCATAATTAAGAAACACAATATATTCTACCTTTCTGTTCAGAAAGTTTATCCGACATTTGATTAACAACAGTTATGCGAAATTTGATGTGTCTTTTCCAACCATTAGGCAAAGAATCAGAATCAGCAACCTCCAGAGAGGGAGAAAAACATTTATTAACTCCATTTCCCTTGGGATATATCCTAAGGCGCCTTGCAAGAAAAATGCAAAACCAATAAAGCAATGCAAAATATCATTAAAAACTAAAGTGAATGAAAAAAATTTTGCTTACCATTTGGAGTCACCAACTAGGAAATCATTAGAAATATGAGATTGATGTGGCAAATAGGAGAAATTTTTATCGTCCATGTGAATTTCTTTTCATATTGCTTCTCCATTGATCCTGATGACGACTCCTTGCAACCAAACTACCAGCAGAACATGAAGATTAGTTAGAACCTACCTAGAACCCGAGTGGCATACAACCAAACTTGTTCTTTTAAGGAAATCAACAATTTTAAGACCAAACCTATAAAATAAAGAGAGGCAGATTACACTATGGATCCGAAGCCTTTAAAAAGGTTGGAAAACACACACACACACACCAAATTTTATAAGTAAGTTCGAGAAAACGCAAGGTCACCTCGCTTTGAATGTGACTCGTGTTAAATACGAAAACGTGAGAACTGCAAAACGCTTCGGCATGTGTATAATCCTTTTTCGTTTTTTAGGAACTAGTCCCAAGAAAAATGTTGTTGCTTTTATTTCGAAAGGAAGAAGAGTTTCAAGAACACTTGACTTGCCTTTCCCTAAGACAAAAAGAACATTCATTAGCACCGTTTATTTGACTAATAAGAGAAAGTGTTGATTATCAAGTGATGTTCTAATTTTCATTCCTTTATTTTTTTCCACCAAGCCTGATAAATTTACCTCGTAGATCGCATAAATAACTTAATGGCCAATAAATTTGGATATTGTTAGAGTTATTGCGTGCGTAGGCGATTTGTGTAGTTTTGATAAAACAAATGTTTCAACTTCTTTATTCTTTTTCTTCATTACTCCTTTTCTTGCTAAATCTATCTTCACATTTGACATTGATGCACCACTATAATAACGTGAGCAAATGTGATGAGCCTCGGCTCTTCATGACTTGATACTTTATTGTAAGGAGTGACAGAGATAAAACTCATGTTAAACTTGCACCTTTGTTTTCCACGTGAAATTGCTCTATGTAAGTAAATCATAGATCAGCCCATAAGGTGGCACCAAGCAGACTTGGGAACAATCAATCACTGTAACATTAGACATACGTTTTGCGACAGGGGTAACATCGCTGCTCCACCCAAACAGTGACCCAGACATCTCCGACATTGAAAGATTTTAAACAGTCTAAAGGAAAAGTTGCAAGCAGAACATAACACAATTTTCACTTTTTGTGAGTCTCCCAATTATTTTTCTTCATATTGAGTGAAGCCTCCAACCCAAATCGAACATGTCCTGTAGTTTTCATGATAAGAAGAATGACTAACTATCTCTGTGCAGAACCGTCATCACTATCTCTAATCATCTATACAAATCCATCATCAACATGAATTGATCATGTTTAAATTGACTATCTTCGTGTGCCAACTGTCACAGTTCAGGCTTTAAGGACACTAATACAATTTTTTTTTGCTTTCTTTTTTTTTCCAGCAAGAATCGAAGTGCAATAAAAGAAACATTGGGAAACCTCAATGACAACCTAAGCCCCTTGTTCTCAAAACAAAACCGAAAAACATAACAGTCCAGAACATCAATTTTGGATCCAAACTAAACTCTAAACGGACTAAACTCGACTAAAGACATCCTCATGGTCAGAACTGCATCATAAACTCTTGCTTCAAGTCCTTTAATTCCTTCAAATCTTGCTCATGTTGTTGCAGCTGAGCCTTGCCAACTTCTTTCAGTTTCTTCTCCAACCAATCCAACTTAAAACCTGCTTTTGTCATACAAGATATGTTACAATATGCATTGGCGAGATCAGCATTGGAGAGTTTCTCAGGGGATTGGCACAGGATCTGATTCAAGGTTAGTAGGCTATTCAAGTATGCGGTTCTGAGGCGTGGGTTCTCCAGACGGAGTTTTGTTGCAATGTCTGGGTGCGTTTTAAAGAGATTGTTCACAGATTCTACCTGCAAGTGAAGCATGGACGTAATAAAGTAAAACCATAGATCAGATAGATAATTTTGGATATATATACAAGAAACTGAACTTTAGGGAGTGAGTGAATGACTCTTAAGTCTTAAACTTACCTGTGAAGGAAGAACTTGAAACCCATTGACATTGATGCTTTCATTAACTAATAAAGTTTCCTCTAACACATCTGATTTGCCAAAAACTTCAAGAACACCAACCTCGGCTACAATCTTGACTTCTCCATTCATCAAAAACCCATCATTTTGGTTAACAAGTTTGGCAAGGGGAAGCATTTCAAAGAAACCCCAGCTTTTGGACTTCTCTTCAAACCAGTGCTGTGATACTATAAAGTCACGAAACATAGTCAAAAGAAGAACTGTACAACACATAAAAAGGAATCTAGCAGCAGCATAAAGTCTGAGAAAGTCCATGACAAATAGAAGATAAAACATGACCTTTTGTCAGCCTTAAGGAACACAATCTACCTACCATTTTGTTGGGAAAGTTTCTCTGACGTTTGATTAACAACAGTTAAGCGAAATTTGATGTGTCTTTTCCAACCATAAGGCAAAGTTTCTGAATCAGCAACAATGAGATAGACAGCCAAATATGAATTCTTATTACTAGACCTATCTCCCTTGGGATAAGCCAGAAGACGCCTGCGAGCAGAAACGAAAACCAATAAAGCAAAGTATACAATATCACATAAACCTAAAATGAACGAAACACAATAGAGAACATGTTTTCTCACCATTTGGAGTCACCAACTACGAAATTATCGGAAGAAATGTTGTCAGACTGCAAAGAGGAGAAATTCTTAATCGTCCATGTGATCTTCTTTTCATATTGCTTTTCCATTGATCTTGATGATGAGGCACAACCAAAACTACCAGCAGAACATGAAGATAAGTTAAAACCCTAGATCAACCCGAGTGGCACACAACCAAACTTTTTCTAATCAATTAAACAACAAAATACAAAACCTAGAGGCAGATTACAACACTCGTGTTGTTAAGGTTGGAAATAAACAATTTTTACAAGTAACGTTCGAGAAAACGCAGGGTCACCTCGCTCTGAATGTGAATCGTGTTGGATACAGAAACTAGATGAATGCAAGAAAGGCTCCGGCTCCTCATTCATAGTTGGTCTGATAGGACTATTTATTAATGCCTAATATATGGCAATCACGCTCGCCCGACCCTAAACCCACATATGTTAGAGTCCGGCCGAGGTTAAGTTGGGCTTTTCCAAACTTTTTTACGAATAAAAATTAAATTTAGAAACATGAAACAATATTTAAAAGTATTCTATAAAATGATTCAATGAAAGTTAAATAACCATTAATCTCTATAATAATAACAGTTGCGATTTTTCGTCGTACATTTTCGTTATACTCTCTCCGTTTCAAAATATTTAAAATGTTTAAGTAAAATCATGCAAATTAAGAAATGTCCACTTTAAAAAAGTTCAACCAATCATACAAAAGACTCTATAATAGAAAATATAAAATTAATCTAAAAGTTGCATAGAAACTTGAAAATATTCTATATTATTAAACAAAAATACTTTTCTGAAACATCATATATTATGAAGCAGAGGGATTCATTGTAGTTATAACAGACGCAACAACAGTTGAAAAGACACAACTCTACAATGAACAGTTGCATGAACAGACGCAACTATATAACAAGACAACTTGTGAAAAAGACAACTTTTTGTTCCAATAGTTATGTTTATCTACATGTTTGTCTTTTGAACTATATATATATATAATATATATATATATATAATAATAACAATATGAATAAATACCAACAACAGTTGCGATATTTCAACGTACCTTTTCATTTTATATATTTTTTTTGTTTTTTAAAAATTATACAGTTGAACCTTTTCATTGTAGAGTTTTGTCTTTTACGTTATAAAAATCATGCAGTTGCGTCTGTTCATTGTAGAGTTATGTCTTTTCACTATATTTTATTCACAATCTTTTCTTTCAATAGCTATGTTTATCTAAATTTTTATGTCTTTGAAACTATATATGTATATATATATATATATGTCTCTTCTTCGATAACCAACAAATCATTGTTCGCTGACACAAATTTCTCATTTCATGATGAATCTAAAAAATATGAATTTTAACCTAATATCCAACATTATTTATAATCTAACTAAAGATTTTAGAAATCAATATAGTAATATAAAAAAATAATCAACTTTAATTATGTAACTTATATTTGTGTTTATTAATCATAACTCTTCGTAAAATATGTGTTTTTAAGATATACCTATCTAATCTTACAATTTTTGAAATTTTGATTTTTTATTATAATTATTGGTTGATAAATTTTCACTCAACATTAAATTTATTTTATTTTTAAAATTATTTTATCGGAAACTTGCATTTACTTATTATAAATTTATAATATTTCGTTTGATATATTCTCACTTAAGATAATTTAGTCATTACATTTGTTTATTATTAATATAAATATCAATAAATGTTATGATGTTTGTTAATCTTTACTATAATTTTCATAAAATATCTTATACTTATAATACATACAAAATTTTTTACAAGGTTCGCTCAATTCATTATGACTTTTCATTCAATAATTCTTAATTTAGAGTTGATTTTTTTTTTATCATAATATTTTATTATTATTAGCCTTACTTATTATTTTTTTTCTTTTGGGATAATGTTTAATTTTATTCTTAGCATATATTTTTAAACTATATTATTACTTTCAAATAATTTTATGATGTCTAATTCTCAATTTAAAATTTAATTTAATTTTTCTTAAAATGCTTTTCCGCGACATCGTGGGGGTCTTAGACCTAATTTATTAAAACTAACTAAATTTAAAAGAAAAAGTTTAAACCATATTAATTGTTTGAACTAATACCAAATAAAACATGAAATCAAAATACTTCAAAGTAGGTAGTACAATTAAGATTTTAATTGACTTCGATATTTTCCAAAAATCAAGATCAATCTACATATAAAAAGAAACATTAATTTGTTGAATTTTGACATATATAAATCATATAAAATATCATAGATAAAGATTTTAAATGTATTAAATAAAGCCGTTAAGTTTTTTTTTTTGGGTAAAACAGAGGGAGTTAGACTCCCAATTTTATTAATGAATTAAGACTTAAATACAAACATGTCTCGAAATCGCATGCCCAACAGAATCATGCAACACAATTGCCGCAACACTCAAAGGACTAGAATCAAACAAATGCAAACCTAGTTGTAAAGAGAACACATAGTTCGCTAATCCGTCAACAAGACGATTAGCCTCCCTATGCACATGTACAATACGGACTACCCAGTCCCTAGAAATAAAACCATGGCACAAGCGTACCAGGAAAGACAGCGGATGAGCCTTGCTAATCCCTGTCCGGAGAAAACCCACCACAATCTCTGAATCCACCTCTAACTCAAGCCGTTCCATCCGGTTCTCCCAAGCAATAACCAGGCCATAGTAAACTCCCCAAAGTTCAGCCATCAGAGCTGAGCAAATACCGATGTGTAAAGAAAAACCAGCTTGTCACTCCCCCATCGCATTACGCAATACACCCCCTGCAGCGGCCAATCCCGGGTTTCCCTTCGATGCCCCATCCGTATTCACCTTCCACCATCCGACTGGCGGATAGGACCAACTTATCAAACGTTCCTCCCTCAAAGGGACCTTCAAACGTTGCCTCTGTGCTCGATGCGCAGCTCCAACCTCAACCGCTAAGTCTTTTAAAAACCTCACACGATCCCGACATTTACCTTGAACTCCAAACACATTCCCACACCTCCATTTCCAACCCCACCAAGTAGCAAGACTAAACAAGGTTGGCCAAGCCATTACCCCTAAACTTGATTCCATAAACAGATTAGTATAAAACCATTCCAACTGAGTTAATGAGAAAAACCTATTTAGTTTCCTTGTTGGCACTAAACACCTCCAAACTCCAGACATTGCAGGACAATCACGTAGAATATGCAAGATAGTCTCTTCCCCTCCCCCTCCCCTTTGTAGACTGTACAAATCGCCGAGTCAGTAAGATGACGTTGAAAGCGTTCTGCATTCGTCATGAGAGCTTGATGACCAACTAACCACAAGAACACTTTCACCCGTACTAGTGACACGGCCCCCCAAACTCGATCCCAAAACTTATCAAGTTGTGGTCCCTCCACCTTCACACCGGTAAGCAAGGCATACGTAGAGCGCACTGTGAATTTTCCCTGTGCATCCCCTGCCCAAGATAAAACATCTTTAGTTCCAGTCAAAGAGTCTAACACGACAAACCCCAACCGCAGCCTGGTATTTTTTGAGATCCATGGCGTTATACTACTCAGCGACCACCCTCTCCCATGTTCCCATAAATCACTAGCTAGCTCATCCACTCGGTTCACAGGAACCCCCACAGGACTTAACTCCAACAGTGAACGATCCATCAACCATTTATCTTTCCAGAACCGAATTTGTCGAACATCTCCCGGGATCCATCCATATCCTGGTAACACCACTTCCCTGATCCCAGTCGCCACACTACGCCATGTAGAGGACCAGGTGTTCTTAGGAGTCAGCCAGGTGATTGTATGGACATCCCCCACCCGATACTTACTCCTCAAAACACGAGACCATAAACTCCCTTGGTCATTTAACAAGCGCCATCTCACTTTCGCAAGTAAGGCCTTATTCATATCCTGTAGTCTTTTAATACTGAGACCCCCTTCCCTCTTAGGAGCACACACCCGATCCCAGGATATCAGATGTTGTTTCCTGATCACCAACGAACTACCCCAAAGAAAAGATCTCGACACCTTCTCCAGCTCATTCAATAGTGATTTTGGCAACGAAATAACACTCATTGTATGAATTGGAATGGCTCCTAAGACTGCTTTCGTTAGAGTAAGGCGCCCCGCGAGACTCAAGCAGCGTTCTTTCCAACCAACAAGCTTAGTGGAAACTCTCTCCAACACCTCCCGAACGTTGCTTTATTCAACATCTTCTGAAGAACAGGCATTCCCAAGTACTTGCCTAAATCCATTGTAGACTTGATTCCACTCTCCTCTGAGATGCGCATCTGCAGGTCCCTCGAGACATTCTTAGAGAAATATATCTTGGATTTCTCAAGACTCAGCTTCTGACCTGAAGCATAACAAAAATGTTCTAGGATCCCTCGAATAACCCAAATTTGTGCCATCGAAGCTTCTACAAACAATATCAAATCATCAGCGAAGCAAATATGCAAAAGGGGATGACCTCCTTGGTAGAGGCGTATCGGCTTCCACTGCTTCCCACTGATTGCTCTATCGATCATTTGACAGAGTCTTTCCAAACACAACATAAATAAATAAGGGGATAGAGGATCCCCTTGACGCACCCCGCATGAAGGTTTGAAGGACTCAGTCATTTCACCATTCCACAAAACATTCATTGAAGGATCTTGAACACACTTCATGATCCAGCGAATCCATAAGTCTGACAAACCTGCAGAAATGAGAGTATCCTCTAAAAAGTCCCATCTCACGCGATTATAGGCCTTCTCCAAATCAAGCTTAAGCAACATCCAACCTTTGCGACCCTTCTTCCTCCGCATAGAATGAACTGCCTCCTGAACGATAACAATATTATCGATGCTTAGACGCCCAGGTATAAAACTCGACTGAGCAGGCCCTATCAGTTTTGAGATCACCAACTTCAACCTCGACACCATCACCTTCGTTATGACTTTGAAAATAACATTACAAAAACTAATAGGGCGGAACTATGTTACCCGTTCCGACTTAGCAACCTTTGGTATCAAACATACTAACGCATCGTTCAGTCCTGGTGGAAACTCGCCTGTTTGAAAAAAACTGCAACACAAGGCGCACAACTGACTCTCCCACCACTGTCCAACAACTTTGATAAAAGATAGGCTGGAACCCATCTGGTCCCGGAGCTTTGTAAGCACCCATGCTACCGATAGCCGCTTCCACCTCAGTCGACAGAATCGGTTTACTCAGACTGAGCTTCTCATCCCAAGTAAGTCTCTGAAAACCCTCCCACGGTAGGCTTGGAACCACCAAGCCTCTCCTCCTTATGCAGCAAATCATCCGTCTGCATAACATCCAGTGAGTCTTGCACTTCCTTGATCTCCCTCAGCAACTTCTCTTTACATTGATGAACATCCCCGAAGACCTCTTTGTGCCATTTCTTCAAAACCATCTTCAAGGCATCCAGCGCCTCTATGGTAGATAGATCACGTCGCCAAGATGCCTCCAACAATTCTTTGAAACTGCCATGACTTAACCAAGCTGCTTCGAAGCGAAATGGTCGTCGTCTAGGATCCCTATCCACCATTGGACTCAGTTGAACATAAACCGGGGCATGATCTGAAGCCAGAAAAGGCAAATGAGAAACAATCGCCTCCTGCCACTTTATTCTAGCTTGTGCACAGCACAAAACCCTATCTAGGCGCTTAGCTACAAAATGCTGAGCTATCTTCCCTCTTCTCCAGGTGAACTTGTTCCCGCGAAAGCCCATGTCGATCAATGACTCAGAAATAATCCAGTCACCAAACGAAAGAGAATCAGCCGACAACAGCCCATTTCCTCCCGATCTCTCATCCAGTCGAATGATAGTATTAAAATCACCTCCCACAATCAAAGGATCTGCAACTCCAACCATCGTATCATGCAGCTTGGTCCATAACCCGCTCCTTCGACTCACAGTAGGAGCTGCATATACTGCAATAACATGGACTACCTCCGCACCATTCACTACACGGGCATGAATGAATTGGTCAGAGGACTCAACAATATCCACCATACCGATCTCCCTTCTCCACAACAACCATAAGCCACAGCTCTGCCCATTCGCATCTACCCGGAACGAATGATCACAACCCAGTCCCCGACATATGCGACTCGCATTCTCCCCACCCGCATGAGTCTCAAAGACAACGAGTAGATCTGTAGCAAACTTCTTCAATAAATAACGAATTGAGCGGCGGAATTGAGGTTAATTTACCCCCCGACAATTCCAAAATAAACAATTCATAACGAATTTACAGCAAAACACCAGAACCACCGGGGAAACCTGTTACGTAGCCGAGGACTCCATCGGTATACCCGACGAGTAATCTCGCAAATCATCTGGACAAATCCCCCCATTACCAGGAGGAACCGACTTCTCCGTCAAGATCTCCTCAGAACTCTCTCTCCCAACTACCTCAACCGCCGTGACAGAGCCACCGGAACTGAACGCTCCACCCGATCTCCCCATATTTTCCAGCTCAACACGGAGACGTTTCCCATTCGACGTTAACGACAAAGGCTCAATCGGATTACCAAAAATCAAACCCTTACCGGGCTTATTTGGTCTACTCGGTTTCACCTTCAGCCCATTTACAACCCCCTTATTCTTGTGAGACTTATTATCCGTTGGCCCACTCCGGCCCAAACTTTTCCCTTTACTTATTTGATCTTGCGGATCACGCTTCCCACCATGCAATATCGGGACCATCCTCACATTTTCCTTATTCGACCCAGTCTGAATATTTTCTTGCGTAGGATCTACCAAAATCAATGATTGCTCCAAATCTCCAAATTTATTGGAAACAGTAATATTCACAATATCTTTTGGTAAGATCTCCCGGAAATTACGCCCAACTCCCCCCGTCGAACCCCCTGCCGCAAAAGCAACCACCCGCTTTGATGAACTGGCTTTCCGACCACCTTTACGAACTGCAATAAACCCATCATCTGCCTTATCCACCGTCCCGACGTGGTACCTTCCTCCCGCAAAGGCGGGGTAACGGTCTCTGTGACAATCGCACGGCGGGGGCAGACGTGCACCAAATTTCCATAAATACCACAACCAGAGCAAATATTTGTCAAACCTTCGTAAGAAACGAAATATCGTTCTCCATTCACTTGCACCGTACCCTTCAATGGCCTCCGCAAATCAACCTCAACACACACTCGAGCGAAGCAAGCTCTATCAAAATTGAGCATAGTCATATCAACCCGAATAGGTGTCCCCAAACCTCGAGCAGTGGCCATGAGGATTCTCTGGTGGTAAAAGTTCAGTGGAAGGTTGAACAACCGAACCCAATCAAATAAAGCCGTTAAGTAAATATATGAAAACTAAAGTTAGAGTTTTCAAATCTATTTAAAATTAAGCATTAATCAAATCTTCTAATCAAACTAAAATGCTAACAAGAAAATCAAAATGTATTTTCTTTTAATTTTGGGCAGGCCGAGTCCAGTCGGGCTAATCCAAAAAAACTATTTAGTCCGAACGGACTTACCCCAGAAAACTCAATTTTCTTCCGAACATATATATAATTAAGCGTGAGCCCAAAGTTTTTCATGATGGGATCGAGTTAACCTGCATGTGTTAACCTTAATTGACATGCCAATGGGGCCACGGCCTAAACTGTCTCAAGAAAATATTCATGAAAACTTAACTTTCCCTAAATCAATTTTAAACAATAACAGACCTTCCAAAAAAAAAAAAAAATGAAAACATTCTTAAACACCGTTTCTTTGACCAATAATGAGAAAGTGTTGATTATCAAAGTGATGTTCTAATTTTGTTCTCTTATTTCTTCCATCAAGTCTGATAAAATACTCGCTTTAAAGCTTTATTGGTTTTTGATTTATAGTTGGAGAATATTATCGGGAAATTGAAAACAGAGAAGTATGGAGACAGACAAGATTCTTGAGGAAGTGAAAAGACACAAATGCAGTCTCTGAGCAACTTGTGGAAGATCCAGCAAAGGAAGGGGACATGTAAAAGCAGATCAAGAAAGAGAGCTAAAGACACATATATAAGAAGAAGCTTGATGAACCAAATATCTTCTTATCCAATCATCGCAGCTGTTCTTTTAGTTCTTTCTCTGTTAGATAGGTTCCAAATTTACACTATTCTTATATGAGAAATTAACTGATTTAATATCAGCACAAGCATCATCACTCTAGTCATCTTCATATGTTATTAGATAATATGTATCCTCAACATGAATTGAGACACTAAGACTTTTTTGAATTTCTTTTCCAACAAGAAACAAAACCGCAATAAAAGAAACTTAAGGAAACCTTACTGACAAGAAAAGTTCCAAAACACCAATTAGAGCCAAACTCTCTACTGCCTACAACATTCAAGTCATAAAACAACATCAACGTAAGAACTCCAGCAGAGCCTCCAACTCTTCCTCAATTTCTTTCACCCGAGTCTCACCAACCTCTCTCAGTTTCTTCTCCAGCCAATCCCAAATAAGATAGTGTTGAATATGCGTTGGCCAGATCATTATTGGAGAGTTTCTCAGGGGATTGGCACTGAATCTCAGACAAGGTTAGCAGGCTGTTCAAGTATGTTGTTCTCAGACGTGGGTTCTCCACACGGATTTTTGATGCAATGTCTGGGTGCTCTTCGAACAGATTGTTAACAGTTTCTACCTGCACGTACGTGATAAAACCATCTCAGATGCCATTTTTTTTCGAGATCTCAAAACATACCAACAAACCAAATATGCAACTTGTACAAGAAAGTGAATTATATAGTTTACAAGTAGTTTTCGTACCTGTGAAGGAAGAACTTGAAACCCATTGCATTCGACGCTTTCATTTACTAATAAAGTTTCCTCTACGACATCTGATTTGCCAACAACTTTAAGAACACCAACTTTGGCAACAATCTTGACTTCTCCATTCACCAGAAACCCACCATTTATGTCAAGAAGTTCCGTAAGGGGAAGCACTGCTTTGTAACCCCAGGTGGGAGACTTCTGATCAAACCAGTTTACTAGTGCTGTGAAGTCAAGAAACATATAACTTTTTAGTCAACGGATAGAATTGCACAGCGCATATATACATTTGAATCCCGCAGCAACACAAGTCCCATGAGTACATGACGCGTAAAGTGCAAAGCCATAAAATATGAATTTTCCTTTGTCAGCCTTAGAAAAATAATTGTAAAACAATAACCTTTATGTTGGCAGAGTTCCTCTGAAATTTGATTGAAAACAGCTAGGCTATATTTTGTGTGTCTTTTCCAACCATCAGGCAAAGATTCAGAATCAGCAACAGAAAGAAACAGAGTCAAACTTTTATTTTTATCTTCACCACATCCCTTGGGATAGCCCAGTAGACGCCTGCAAGTAAAAACCAAAACCAATAAAGGAATGGACAATATCACGTAAACCTAAAATGAACGAACACATTAGAAAAACCAACCAACTTTCCATACCATTTGGAGTCACCAACTACGAAATTATCAGAATAAACTTTCTCAGATTGCAAAGAGGAGAAATTCTTAATCGTCCATGTGATCTTCTTTTCATATTGCTTCTCCATTGATCTTGATGAAGAAGACTCCTTGCAATCAAACTACCAGAACATTAATCGATAGGTTAAATGAATCATACAATCCAAGTGGCACACAACCAAATTTGTTAACTAAACAAAACCAACAATTTAAACTACAGAATCAAAATGAGAGATAGAGAGAGAGACGAGAGTAAGATTACACTATGAATTCGAAGCTTTTAAAAGTTCAAACAACACACACAGCCAATATTTTTTTTTAATAAGTAACCAAATTCGAGAATACGCAGAGTCACTGGACTTATAAAGCAACTAACTGAGTAGAGGAATATGAAACGCTTCGGCTACTCATAGCTAATATTTAATGCGGCCACAAATAACCACGGTATATTAGTTATGATGCATTTTGGTTTGGTTTTAAGAACTAGTCCCAAGTCTAGAATTTGATTATGGTTTTAAAGAACTCAAGATTGTTAAAAGTATAAACTCACTTTAATTAGTTTAAGAAAAGGAATTGCTCAAAACTTAAACTCTCAATCTCTCTTTCTCTCAAAACCACTGCACAATTATGTCATGCCTCGACACCTATATATATATAGTAAAACCCCAATCCTAATCCTAGTAGGAAACACCTAAGTTTAGATAACTCCTAAACTTATTTGATCATTATCACTAAAAATCATAACTCTAATAGGATTAGTATAGCTTACCCTCAAGCTAACTTCAAACTTAAACCAACACCGAGTAAAATTATTTTTTGGCTTTAGGTCCAAAGGAAAACATAACCTTTCCCTAGATCAATTTTGAACAATACTAGGGGTGAACCTCTTCATTCACCCATTGTAAAATAAAGAAATAAAATCTGTATACATTATTATAAAATTATAAACTTAAACTGCTCTTTAATAAACCAAACCGACATATAATTTTGTTCTACTTGTAAAATCTAAACCCTAACCATCTCATTTGTGAACCCAAACCGACATATAATTTTGTTCTACTTGTAAAATCTAAACCCTAACAATCTCATTTGTGAACCCAAACTGACATATAATTTCGTTCTAATTGTAAAATCTAAACTCTAATATCTCATTTGTAAACCCAGACCGACATATAATTTTGTTCTACTTGTAAAATCTAAACCCTAACCATCTCATTTGTGAACCCAAACCGACATATAATTTCGTTCTAATTGTAAAATCTAAACCCTAACCATCTCATTTGTGAACCCAAACCGACATATAATTTTGTTTTAATTGTAAAATCTAAACTCTAACCACTTCATTTGTAAACCCAAACCGGTATATAATTTTGTTCTAATTTTAAAAATATAAATCAAGCCAATATTTAACTTTCCTTAATCAAAAGTATACAAAATTTGTTTTCTTAATTTGTTTTGCTTTTTAATTTAATTTTGATTTATTTTTTAAATGAAATATTAGATGGAATATTCTGATTGGCTGAAAAAAGATGAGGTGAACAAAAGTATTTTTCATCAATTTTTTGTTTTTGTAAATAACACCGCTTATATGGCTAAATGATGAGAATGTCAAATTTGAGGAGTTTCCTTTTTCCTCAAATTTTGTTCCTTTTTTTCTGCAAGTCTAATAAAATGACCTATGCCTAATTACTTTGAAAATGACTAATTTACCAAACATCATTATTCAATTGAATAATGACTAATTTACCTGTTAAATCACATAAATTGAATAATGATGTTTGGTTATTGTATTTGGCTATTTGTTTAGTTTAAATTAAACAAATGTTTCTGCTTTGTTATTGCTTTTGCTTGCTCAATCTATCTTCTACTTTGGCATCTTTGCTCTTTGATACAAATGGCTAATAACGTCAGCAAATGCAATCTCTCTCCGCTCCTCATGACATGATACTTCATTACTTTGTTAGGAGAGAACGAGAGCACGAGAGAAGTTTTTTAGGGTTTTTTTTTTTGTTTTCAATGTAAAAAGTTGCTCTATTTAATAATACAAAAATTCTATTTCCACTTTTTGTCAGTCTCTCAAATATTTTTCTTCATCTCGGAGTCAAGCTTTGTCCTAAAACCTGGAACCCGAATCGAAGCAATGTCCTGTAGTTTCTCCATAAGGCCAGGTCTTTGGTTTTGCTTCTTTACAGTATCAATCAGAAGATGGTATTCCAATAGCGTAGCCTCTGGTAAAGGTTCCAAGAACTCACACTTAGACAAAATCTCTGGAGGAGGAACACCTGAGATGAGGTTTGTGTCGAGTTTTGATCTGTCTTTCTTTGCTTCTTTTGGTTGTTTAACCAGAGTACCCTCAAGAGCTGAAGGAGATGCACCAGGAATCACTTCCCGTGTGAAGGGTAATGATCTTGCGGGTTGCAAGCAGAATTCTATCCACTGGTGGATTATTGGAGATGGGCCTCGGACTCGTCCTCCTATATTTTCTGCTTCTTTACCAGACTCACTAACAGCCGGGATTGCCTTTGAATAACGATGATGCTTCAGGGGTTAGTGACTAGATATATTACATGGTAGCATTCAGAATATTAAGAAAGTTTTAAGACTGTCACTTACCCATAGATCAGCCCATAAGGTGGCCCCGGACTTGGGAACAATCACTGTAACATTAGACATACGTTTTGCGACAGGGATAATATCGCTGCTCCACCCAACAGTGACCCAGACATCTCCGACATTGAAAGCTTTTAAATAGTTGTTACTGTCAAACAGTCTAATCTATAAGAAAAATGGGAAACAAGATCAGCCACCATTATCATTTTTGCTAAATAACTATAGATGTTTGAAACATGTTAAACTCATGTGCTCTCTTTTAGTCTTTAGGGTATGGAGAGATAGTAAAAAGGCAAAAACCTGTTTCATAAGTGATGCTAGATTTTTTTCCACGGCGATTCTTCCTCCAGCAACTTGTGAATCCAGGTCTGTCGTGTTGTATGATGCTCCCATGTATTTGAGAACAGCACCAATAACCTCTCTAGGACAATTTACCATTGCGATCCTCCCTGCAAGCTCGGGTCGCCACAGATCATCCCAGTCCTACAACCAGAAAAAATGTTCAGTGACATTCACTTCTTTTAAATAGGCACAAAGCTATAAACAGTAAGATAGCGTTTCAATATAAACTATACAAACCTCTATCGGAGCCAATTTGTAATTCTGAAATTTGCTCTTTTTGTATGCTATTACCATGGTGCCCCAGCGATATGGCACAGCCCACGTTTCACCGTCAGGAGATTTTTCTCCCGCATAGTTCCTGCGGAGATAAATCTGAGACTTTCTAAGTCATGGAATGAACCCTCAGAATTTCCAAGTCTACAGAGTAAGACTATGCCTCTAAATCTCTCAAGTTAGTGTTTTGTATCACAATACATAATCCAGACCAACCTAACAAACTCAATCTATTTGATCAATGTAGAAATCCATCCCTTGCATAACGACTGATATATTCATATTGCTAAAACCACTGATTTAAATTCTCACCTTCCATTTCTCACTCAAGCCTTTATACCAATCCTGATCTTCAATCCCTTTCATTGGCTCAATCAGCTTTTCCTTAATAGCATAACTAATCCAAGAATCACCAATACTGATCATATCAGCTGCAGAAGTTGAAGCAGAACCTTTATTCCCCTTTTTACTAGGCTTACATAGATCAAAGAAAATCTCTTCAAGATTTGCTAAGAACCGAGTCTTTAACCTCACTCTCTTCCCTTGTGAGCTCATAAATTCCTAAACTCAATCCAAAAAACATACAATTTCAGCTAATAAGCTAAGATTCAAAATAAGAAAATGGAACACAGAGAAGTGAAAAACTAAGACAACCTTGATCCATGATGGTGGCACTGAACCACGCAATGCAACGAGTTTTAACGGCACAGTCAGAGAATACACTTTAGACTTGTAAGCTTCGAAGTCTGCTTCCAATTTTGCTTCTTCAACTTCATGATTCTCTTCACCTGCAAAACTCATTCCATTAAAATTCAAATCCATTGAAACCCAAAGAGAGTAACGAAAATGTTCAAATTTCACGCACCAGATACAGTTTCTGTGTTGATTTCATTCTCCTTAGCCACAATCGGCTGAGGTAGCAACCGAGCTGAGGCTGGAGAACAGACGCGAAGGCTGCTTAAACCGAGAAACAGCACAGTCGAAGCAGAGAGACGAACGATACTCTCATGAAACCTTTCGCCTCGAGAAACTCGTGCGACGATGACTCTCCGTCCTCCGTCGCGTTGGTTCCCGCCGTAGAACAAGCTCGCCGGCGGTTTCAGGGAAAGAGTCGCCGCCGTAGCCATCGAAAAAAACGCAAAATGCGACACAACCAACCAGCAAAGCAACAGTGGCGGATCAAATCTAATCTCTACCGGTTTATTCCGGTTTGTTAAAACGGGTGGGCTTATATACAAAACGGCTCGTCAATTAGTATAATGGGCCTTAAAAAGGGCCCAATGAAGGTATCGACCGAGGGAGAGAGAGATAGGAGGAGGCTAGCTAAGGTGTAGCTGGCATAATAATTGGGTTTGTCTATCAGTATAGGAAAGCGTCGGTTGGCACGTGCGGGAGGTCGAGATCGGCACGTGCGAGACCCACTTCGTTTCTTCTCATTGGTCGTATGCTTTGGAGAAGAAAGCATCTTCTCTCTTCTCTCAAACTCTCTTACAAAAACTTAATTAAATTTGTAAACACAAACACTTCTCTTCTCTCTCTTCTTTCTCTTCTCTCACACACAACACAACACTCTCTAGCTTTCTCTCTCTTCACTCTTACCATAAAAATAAATCACACACACAACCCCAAAAAAAAAAAAAAGTGATTTTTATTTTTGGGTCTCGTTTAGTTAATATATAAATTTTCGTGCTTTACAGCTCAATTAGTCGTCTTCTTCCTCTGTCTCTCAATTTCTCAATTCCTCTTCTTCATCTTCCTCTCCGATCCATTTTGTAGTCTTGGTACTAATTCTTTTGCTTCAAAGTTTTGACCTTTTGGTATTGTGTGGGGGGGGGGAAAGAGTTTGGTTTTTGGGTCTTTTGCTGAATCGTTTTTTTTTTGTTTTTCTGATTTTGAGTTTTTGATTGTTTTAACTGTTTGAATCTTATTGAAGCTTGAGCTCTTTTGGTTAATGATGCTGAATTTGGGAATTTTGTTTGGCAGAATTTTTCACTCTCACTTTTCTAATTTTAGGAATTGTGGAAGTGGGTGGGATTCTTGTGGGACAGTTTCACTGTTCTAGGTACTCAAAATGTAGATGGGAGCATGCATAAGTTGATGTGTTATTGTTGTTTGATTTTTGGGCTACTGTATGATATTATGTACAATTGCGTATGTTTATGTTATGTTGCTAAGTGTACTTGAACTCTTCAGGGCTCCTTAGTAATCTGAAAAATATAAGTATTTCCTTCGTTTTTCAGGAGTCTAGTTTCTTACTTGGACATAGTAGACCCATGGGATCATCAAATAGCTGACTATCTGTTACAAGGACGAGGCTCTTCTCTCAAATGATTGGTAGTAGTTATATTATGCTTGGACAGTGCCATGATGGGCATCTGTGAGATGAAAAGCTGCTGGGCATGGCTTCTTTTGATCTCATTGATTTGTGCACTATCAAACGAAAATCTAGCCATTAGTCCTGACGGTACACTTACTGCCATATGAATCGTTCACTCATTACCATTCATAGCGTCCTGGACCTTTCTATAGAGCTTTAATCCTTTTTTTGCTTGTTACACCATTCAGGCGAGGCGCTTCTGAGCTTCAGAAATGCAGTTAGTAGATCAGATAGTTTCATCCATCAGTGGAGACCAGAAGATCCAGATCCATGTAAATGGAATGGAGTGACATGTGATGCAAAAACGAAGAGAGTTATTACCTTGTAAGTCTTGAATCTTGTTGGGATTTAGTTTAAGCGTTTTATCTTCAGTATTTTTGTTCCCTAATGTTTCTTCTTTCGCAGGAATCTTACTTATCACAAAATAATGGGACCTTTACCTCCTGAGATTGGAAAGCTGGACCATTTAAGGCTTTTGTATGTACTCTCTAACCTTAAATTCATTTTATTAATTAAGAGTATAATTAATCTGATGCTGATCACCTGTGTGTCGTTGCAGAATGCTTCACAACAATGCCCTATATGGATCAATACCTACAGCATTGGGAAATTGCACCGCATTGGAGGAAATGTAAGTGCTCTTCCTGGATATTTATGCTGATTCCACATGTTTTCTAAGAGACCAGTTCCAGTTGTTCATGGTCATCAAAATTTTCCAACTGGTTTTTGCAGTTACTTGCAGAGTAACTACTTCACTGGACCAATCCCAGCTGAAATAGGAGACTTGCCTGGCCTTCAAAAGCTGTATGGGTTTTTTTTCCTCTTCCATATATTTGCAGATGCGTCGGTCTTTTGGTCTCTGGAATTACTGTTAGTGTTTGTTTTATTTACTTCTGTCACTATCTAGGATCATGGTAACCTATGGTTGACTGCATAATGTCTTTTCATGCTACATTATATTCAGAACTGGTTATGCCTCTACTCTTAGTGAGCCTGTAAAAGTACTGTAATTTGAAAAGCACGATACTGTTTACTTCCGTTCAACTTAGTTCAAATAGTGATTGCTATATTCTCCGAACTAAAACTAACTTTTTTTTTTTTTTTTTTTTTCATATCTTCAAGGGACATGTCAAGTAACACTCTCAGTGGAGCTATCCCTGCTTCGCTTGGGCAGTTGAAAAAGCTTGCTAACTTGTGAGCACCTTAATCTCTATCTTCCGTTGTAATTGTACATATTCCAGTTTTGTGAATCTTTCTGTTTCATTTTGTCTTCTGAAGCAATGTCTCAAACAACTTCCTGGTGGGGGAAATACCTTCTGACGGGGTGCTCCCTGGATTTTCTAAGAACTCGTAAGAAAACATAATCCCTTTCCTCTTTCAGGGTTAGAAAAATAAAGCCTCTAAACTTCATTTCAACAGCTGATCTTTCAAAGCTTCGGCTACATTTGGGATGATTTTTTCTTAACCACAGTAAATATTTAGCTAGCTTGTATCAGTGTAGCTGAAGTTTAAAAATGGTTTTCAAACTGATACATTACCCCTACAGCTTCATTGGAAACCTTAACTTGTGTGGAAAGCAAATTGATGTCGTGTGCCAAGATGATAGTCGAAACCCTTCTTCAAATTCTCAATCAGGTAAAGCAACTACGTATCCTAGCAATTTTCTGGTCAACATACAGGTTTTGTTGTGGCTCTATCACTAAAGTTATATTTGGTGTCTTCTACATTATAGGTCAAAATCCAAAGAAAAACTCGGGTAAGCTGCTTATTAGTGCATCAGCAACCGTAGGTGCGCTGCTTCTAGTGGCACTGATGTGTTTCTGGGGATGCTTTTTATATAAAAAGCTCGGTAAAGTCGAGATTAAAAGCCTTGCAAAGGATGTTGGTGGAGGTGAGCCGTGTTGAATTTTTTAGAAGAAATTATCTTGGAAAATTTCAAATTTCCCTCCATCTCCAAAAGCTTCATTATGACTTTGTCAATTCAGGTGCGTCTATTGTGATGTTCCACGGAGATTTGCCTTACTCGTCCAAAGATATTATTAAGAAGCTGGAAATATTGAATGAAGAGCACATTATCGGATGTGGAGGCTTTGGAACAGTGTATAAGCTGGCCATGGATGATGGCAACGTTTTTGCATTGAAGAGAATTCTTAAATTAAACGAAGGGTTTGATCGTTTTTTTGAGCGGGAGCTTGAGATTCTTGGCAGCATCAAACACCGATACCTAGTGAATCTACGTGGATATTGCAATTCGCCAACATCAAAGCTACTGTTATATGATTACTTGCCCGGTGGTAGCCTCGATGAAGCACTTCATGGTATGACCAATCTTCTCTTTACAACTCTCTTCCAATATTGTGAATATTTCACTGGGAATGTTTGGTTCTTGAATTAGTAGAGAGAGGCGAGCAACTGGACTGGGATTCGCGTGTAAATATCATCATAGGAGCTGCGAAAGGGTTATCATATTTGCATCATGATTGTTCTCCTAGGATTATACATCGTGATATAAAGTCGAGCAACATTTTGCTTGATGGCAATCTCGAGGCACGGGTATCAGATTTTGGTCTAGCCAAGTTGTTGGAAGACGAAGAATCCCATATTACAACCATTGTTGCAGGCACATTTGGGTACTTAGCTCCAGGTAAAGAGGCCTTTTGAGAGTCTTCACTTACATAATAAAGATTTGATCTTCGAAATGCTGAGAGTTTCCCATTTGACTTTGACTTAACAGAATATATGCAAAGCGGTAGAGCAACCGAGAAAACAGATGTATACAGTTTTGGGGTTTTGGTTCTTGAAATCTTGAGTGGGAAGAGACCCACCGATGCTTCCTTCATTGAGAAAGGCCTTAACGTTGTTGGTTGGGTACGCAAATGAAATTCTATTTTTTGATATTGATGTTTTGATTCCGACAAATTTGAGTAAAAGAACTTTTGGTTAATGATCTTTTGCAGCTAAAGTTCTTAATCAGCGAGAAACGGCCAAGGGAGATCGTTGATCCTAACTGTGAAGGAATGCAGATAGAGAGCCTGGATGCTCTTCTATCAATAGCAACACAGTGTGTGTCTTCGAGTCCAGAAGAGCGTCCCACGATGCATCGGGTTGTCCAGTTACTTGAATCAGAAGTCATGACTCCTTGCCCCAGCGAATTTTATGATTCCAGCTCCGATTGATTGCATGAACCCACCAGACTAAAACCTGAGAAAAAGTAAACAGAATCTGGTTGGGAATATCCAGATGCCTGGTGTCTATTCCATTACAGTTTTGCTCCCCCAAGAAAACCTGCAAATGCCAATGAAGATCCATCAACCTCCAGTAATGGAACAGAGTCTTTGTGTTTGTGTTGCCATTTACTTTTGCCCTCCAGTTTTACAAGATTTGAGCCATTCATTTTCAGCCCCTTCCTTTTTTTTTTTTATTTTTTTTTTGTTCAGATTTTTGGTAAAAAGAAACTTTTATTTGAACATGAAATTGAATTGTATAGTTGCGACCTTTGTAGAAAAACTCTAAATTCTTCTTTTGAAATAATCCATGTTTCTTCTTCCTCAGTCTCAGTCAAAATCTTGGTTCAGTTAAAGAACCTGATTTCAAACTCATATCGATTCATTAGCTTATATTCATGATTACTTAAAAGCAGGGAAACGATTGATAATGATTTAAGGGCACTCGTTAAAGAATGTACAAGAAAGTTTCAAATTTCAATTTCTTCATGTCCCAAACCCACCATCAGATTAGTCGTTTGATGCAGCATTGAGTTGATCTCATCCATTTTTGGGTGAGATGATGGATCATCACCAAGAATAAATTCATGAGAAACCCCTTCAATCTTGATGGAGCTGCAACCAGGAAACTTTCTGATTCCCATATCTTTCATTTTCCTTCTCACATTCGTCACATCTTCCCATCTATTAGCAGATGCGTATACACTTGCCAGCAGAGTATGAGCACTGGAATCACTTACTTCAACTTTCTCTAGCTTTTCCGCTACCCGTTCAGCTATTTCTACGTTCCCATAGTTTCGAGCAGCGCTAAGCAAAGAACAGTACACAGGAACTAGAGTTTCATCGTTTTCACTTCGCATTTCACTTATCAAATCCTCTGCTTCATCTAATAATCCAGCTCTGCAGAGTAGGTCAATTAGACAGCTGCAGTGCTCTGACTTAGGCTGGATCTTATGTACTTTGTTCATGGAATAGAAAATCCTACGTCCTTCCTCTACAAATCCACCATGATTACAAGCTGTTAAGACCGCAACAAAGGTTATATCATCTAGTCTAACACCGATATGTTCCATTTCGTTATACAAATCCAGAGCTCTCCCTGACATCCCGTTCATGGCAAGACCGTAGATAAGTGATGTCCATGAAGCCGTATCTCTCTCTTTCATTTCATAGAAAACCCCTAGAGCTGTCTCAATACATCCACATTTTGCATACATGTCAACAAGAGCAGTACCAACTACTTTATCTACTGTAACTCTATTCTCACGTATGTACCCATGTATCCACTTCCCTTGCTCTAAAGCTCCACTCTGTGCACAACCTGTCAACAGAGAGACTAACACGAAATTATCAGGCCTTATTCCCTCAGTCTGCATACACCTGAACAGTTCCAGCGCCTCATCAAACCGGTTAAACTGAACATAACCATTCATCATAGCTGTCCACAGAACAACATCCTTTACAGGACTTCTTTCAAACAACTCTCTAGCCTCATCAATCTTACCATTACTACCATACCCAGAAACCATGCTAGTCCAACACTTGACATTCTTGTCTCTCATCGAATCAAAAACCGCTCTAGCCTTATCTAGACATCCGCATTTGCAGAACATATCAACCAATGCGTTCCCAATCTTAACACTCATTTCAAATTCTGTGACAACATACTTATGAATCTTTTCACCAACTTCCAAATTCTTCAAAACCGAACAAGCTGAAAGAGTGCTCACAATCGTACCCTCATCAGCCTTCAAATTGCTCTCCTGACTCATCCTTTTAAATACAGCAACGGCATCCTCAAACCTCCCATGCCCAACATAACTAGAAATCAGTCCGTTCCAAGAAACAACATCTCGTTGAGGCATTTCGTCGAACACTTTATGAGTGGTATCCATTTTACCCAATGAAGCATACATCCCCATGAGTGAATTAGATACGTAAGAATCGAACTCAAGCCCAGCTTTCACAGCATAACCATGAACCTTCTCACCTTCTAGAACTTTCCTCAAACGACCAATTGATTTCAGGACAACCGGTAAAGTGAAACTATCAGGATACAAGCCTTGTCCTCGCAATTCACCGAACAAAGCCAAAACTTTCGTGTAACTCTTTGTCTCAGCAAGAGATTTGAGCATCTTATTATACATAAGAAGTGATGGAGTTTGTACAGAACCCATACTCTTGTCAGCAGAATACAATTGTGATTACCAAAAAATGGCGTTACAGTTTTTATGGTTTGGCCCAAAAGAAACAAATGTAATGAAAATGTAAAGTTGTCAACTTTCGTGTACATAACATTACAAAAACAGAGTCTTCACGCTTCAAACTCTGTTCGGTTTCTGAAGCTGATTACAACTTAGATTTATCTTCATCATAAAGAAGCAAGCTTTACGAAAGGTACTGAAACAAGAAACTGAAAGATCATATATTATCATAATTAGAGTTAGATTACAGAAGATAAAACAGGATTCTCACCATGGAGAAATCGACTCGAGAGTTGAGACTTAAGAAAGAGGAAGAAAAAGCACAATCGTATCTCTTACACAGATCATATTTACTCGTGGATACATATCTTAGACACAATCATACTTACGTATGACTTATGATGATATGTAGGACGAAGGTCGAAGGTAGAAAAACACACAATCGTAGCTTACACATACTTTATGGAAGTATATATATGTTTTAAGAAAGAGATCGCTGCTACTTGACGTTTGTTTCCACGATCTTGCTCGCGGGAGCTTTCTCTTGTTTCTCGACGTAAGCAGAAGGAAACCATCCGGCTTTGCCCTTGTATTCTCCTTCTGACCAGCCTGTTCCAGCCACCTGAAATTTTGTTTCATCAAACACAACAAAATTGTTAAAATTATGTTTCTGTGTTTTGTATGTATTGTTAAACACGGGTGGCAAGAAATGTACCTGCCGCACAATTACATAATCATCGACAGCTAGACTGAGTTCCCCTGGGGCTTGAGCATCAAACGGGTGCACAACCTGTCAAAAGACGAAAACATAAGTCTTTACACCCCTGAATTTGTAAAATCGATTCAAATTAGAGTTAAGAGGTTTTGAAGGCTTTACCTTTGCAAGAAAGTAGGAATCATTCTGACTGAGAAGTTGATGGTTGTGATGATCATCAGATCCATTGGACTTCTTGATCTCTTCCTGTGGACTAGACTTGAGTTCTTTCTGGTGATTGGATTTGGTTTCTTTCTGAGGAATGGACTTCTTTTCTTCCTTGGGATTGGGTTTGGTTACTTCTTGGGGGTTAGACTTGATTTCTTCTCGACGTTTTGATTCGATTTCTCCCGAGGTATTTGATTTGATCTCTCCTGAGGGATTTGAACTCACTTCTTCTTGGGGAAGAGAAGCAGCATCCTCTAAATGTAAAGGTAGTGACTTTGGTGATGATCCTATAGATTCTTCCTCAGCAATCATCTGAATAAGAAAGCAAAACCAGATCATATGACTGATTGTATCTAGTCATAATCTGAAGTATGCAAATAGAGCCAGTTACTGACCTCAGCATGTAGCTTGTCGAGGATATCAAGAGCATTACGATGATATGTTCTCTCGGCTTCAACCTGCGTTGGTAATTTCAATTCATATCCAATCAAAGGAACAAGTAAATATCATGAGCTGAAATATAATTCAAGTGATGATTACCAGAGCACGAAGGCGCTGATAAGTAACATTCTGCTGCTGATCGTCAACTTCCAACATGGCCTTAGTAGCTTCTTTGCCAAGAGTTTTCATACTTGTTTTGAGTTCAGCCAATCTCGATTCGGAATTCTTAAGTTTTATGTAGGCTTCTTCAGAAATATCAGATTCCTTCAACTTTGATCTTCTCCTCAGAACATCAGTTGCCTATTAAAATAAGCGTGTGTTTCCTCCACAAATGGTCAACACCGCAAGAAATTTCAAAATAGCTTCAAAACAAACCAGAGAGAGGTTCAATAAGATTTTTACCTGAGCTTCAACTTCTTGTCTCAGCCTGTCATAGTGATTCACCAAATGCCTAGCATCTTCCAAAGGCGCACTATATATCATAGTACGAATTGGCTCACAAACCTAACAAATAAAACTCTGAAGCTTTATTAAAAAATGAAGCTATAACTTTGCTAGCAACGTTCTCGAGCGACCCTGCCAGGTAAAAGAATAGAGAATGAAATAAAAAATGTTCCAAAAATCTACCTGCTCACTAAGAACTCCAAGGAGCGTTTCCCTCTCGCCTTCCACCGACTTGTAAGAGGTACCAAAGTGATGTGCAACTCTTGAGAGAGGAGTATTAGCATCAGGATTCTCATCTCCATATTTCTTAAAATCTTCAGCAAACTTCAACCCTATGGACATACAGTACAACATTACAAATTTGATCCCAATTCCCAAGAACTATATATATGAGATCAAGTAGAAAACAAGAACTTACCAATCTCTACAACTTTCGTGCCTGTGGCAATGAAACCTTCGAGTCCGCGAACAATATTCCTTTGCAAACGCTGTGAACAGAAGAATTTCAATAAAACCAAAACACTAATAAAGATTAGCACGAGACACCCGAAGGAAAAAAAACCTAAACTAAATCTATCTTTTACCTTTGCAGCCTTAGTAGAGCTATACAGATCTTGAAGCTTCTGATGACAATGAAGCTCTTCTTCATCAACAACAACAGCATCCGCGTTAACATGCCCTAAATGCTTCAAAACCGCCTACACAATAACCATAAATTTTATACAAATAAAGAAACCTACACAAATCTTGTCTGAAATTATAAGGTAACCTATGCCTAAAACAAGCAAAGTCCCATACTTTTCACCTAACTACATAACCAATTCATACCTCGAAAATCCTATCTACTCCCAAAAGTTATAAATCAAAACCATCACCCACTTCAAAGATTCCTCCTTTATTGATACCCACAAAACAAATTATCTCAGTAATCTAATAAAACAGAAATCTAGAAAAAAAATTAAGAAACCACCACCCACTTGCTGTTGCCTGGCGACTTGCTCTCTGAGCTTCGCCGCTTGCTTTCTTATAGCTTCCATGTCTTTAAAACCAAAACTCAAGTTCTAAGTAGCTTCAAGTTCGGTTTCTTCAGTACTACCAACCGATGATAGATCAAGATATTTGGGGAAAAGGGTAAGTTAAAAAATTCTCAGATTGAGGAAACAGAGGAGATAAAAGTAATGGATCCTTAACTCTTTTCTTTACAGGTAACAGTCGTAGAGAGAAAAAAAAAAACAAAAAGGTAACGACAATGGAGAATGAGTTATAGTGGAGAAAGTTAAGCAGCTACTCCTTCGGTTTCCAACACTGTCTTTCTTTATTTGAGTGGTCTTCAATTTTGTACTCATTTAACTTCATTTTTAATTTAGTTTTAGTCTTACATTTTATTTTTTATGAAAAGTTTATTATTCTAATATTTTTTTAATGGCACATATTAATTGGACCGCAGGATGAAAAATTATTATATGCCCATATCTTTGTTTTATTAGCTGAATATCATTTTCAACATGAGGTTATCATATACCTTAGAAAATATGAGTATTCCAAAAAGTGTTCTAGGCGTCCCCTTCCGTTTTATCTAAGCGTTAAACGCTATAGCATCATCTAAATGAGCGTTTTAACCACCTAAAATTGTAGTATTATTATTTTAATATATTTTAAAAATTTTAATTGTACAAATTTAAAATTTATAAAGCTTATTTTTATAAACATAATTATAAATATTTAATATATTATTTAAAATGAATTGATATAATGTTTTTATTTATTGTTTTGTTTTTGATTTAATATTTTTATTATTCTTATACATATTTTGTATAATTATATATATAATATTAGATATATATTAGTTTATAGTATAAATACCTAAATTGTCTAAAACCATCTAGATTCCGATTAGGTGTTCTAGGCGTTAGGCGTTGAATCATCGCCTAGTAAACATCTAGCGCTTTTTTGAATATTGAAAAATATAATTTATTTTCAATTGTTTTCAAATAAGATAAAAAAAATTAGTCAATTTCTTTGTCTGCCTTCACTTGAATGCTTTATTGGACTAAAACCAGAGGCTGGAGCTAATTTGTCTGTGAGGTTTTATTTTTAAAGAAGAAGAAATTAAAAATAATAGAGATATTATTAATATTGAATATTCATTAAATTTGGGATAATTATGAATATCAGATCATCAAAACACTAGCTCTGAAACGACACCGTTTTAGCTTTACAAGTTAGCAGAGCAATCAATGTGTTGAAACGACACAGTTTTACTCTCCAAGTCATACCCGACTAGAAAGTCCATCTGAATCAAGTTCCCGTAGATAGCAACTTCAGTTGTCGGGATTATACTCATGCACACCATATCTTCACTCAGTTTCACGAACGCATTGATCGGACTCAGCTTCACGTCGGCGTTAGTGAAGTGCATTGTTATCTCCGGCAAACCGATCGCTTTGTCTCCGGATTTGTAACAGTGTGTTAAAACCCCCTGTGGATCACTCACTCGTTTAGCTCCCGTCACTGATTTTTCCACCGCCGCACCAAAATCATCGTAAAATCCTGATTCGAGAAGTGTAAGCGTAGTTCCAGAATCGATTATGATGTTCCCAGTTGTTTTCTTTGATTTGGCGTTTAAACTATAAGTGTCAATTGGGCTGTCCACTGTCCAATGGTGTGTCCATATGGGCCCATGTGGTCATGGATCAAATTTGGTCTTTGGACCAATGGGACCATTTAATTATTGGGCATGTCCATAGCCCGCCCGTAATAGTTTGGACTGGTCTTGACCATGGGCCGAGAGCCCAATTGACAGTTCTAGTTTAAACTGTATCCTCCTCCGGTGTATGGAAGCTTGGTTTTGCCGACTGTGATTGCTTCGAGATTCAAGAAATAGTAAGTGTTGGGATCTTTTACGACTAGCGGCGTAGTGAGAGTAGCGGAATCGTTGCTTGGCTTGGAAGGTATCGAGTTGGTTCCTAAGTTTATAACGCTTGTACCGTTTGTTGTTGATGACGTGTGTGACAAGCAATACGAGAACTTCTTACCTATTGAAGAACCGATCTGGGAGACTAACGATAACGGACCGCCTCCAAGTCCAATGATTCCGTAGCCAGTTTCTTCGAACGTACCACCGTTGTTGTAGCCGCAGCCGAAGGCTGTACCAGGGAAAGAAACAGGGGAGCCAGATGGAGAATCGATGGAGATTGTTTCGGTTGCAACTTCTCCTTTGGTAAACGATTCGTCTCCATAAGAGTAACGGTATTTGCAGATGTCTCTCGATGCGTCGCACCCTTCTTCGTGTTCGGACAAAGCCTGGCAGGGTTTTGAATCACAAGATGCGGTTTTGTAGGTGGAAGACTTGTTCTTGTCGAAGAGTGGACTGTTTTGCTTGTAACATTGTTGACATGGCTTGCATTGGATCCACGTTAGGTCACTTCCCGTGTCAGCGATGGCTAGGACTTTGGACGGTGGAGTACCGATTGAGATGGACATGAAGTATTCGCCGCCGTTTGAGATTAAACCGGATTGGAGATCGGTTTTGGTTGAGAAACGACGGGAACGGGAGATTGAACGGAGAAAAGCGGCGTTTAGACGGTCGGAGACGGTGTGGTGAGGGTTGTAAAGTGGTGAGTGAGGAGAGTCACGGTGGATTAGCTCGACGGTTAAGTTTCTCCCGTGAGCTGAAGAAGTGGAAGCGAACACGAAGAAGATGGCTAAGAGAGAACATAGAAGGAATGTTTTGGTTACCATTTTCGATTTTTTGGAATGTTTTTGTGGACTGTGGTGGAAATGAGAGAAGCTTGCAAGAGTTTATATAAACAGCACGAATGGGAATGTGAAAAGATTGAAACGGCATGGAGTTTAATTAGCTTTAATTTTCACTAATACTGTTTGAGAGGTTTATTAGTGGAGATGTGGGATGGTTATTGATTAATTGAATAATTGTTACTATGAATTATGTGACTTCTGGGTTTCACTTATTATGTTTTGACGAATCAATCAACAATAGCTTTTGTGCCTTTGGCTTTATGAGAAAAGATTACAATTATTAAATTATAATTTTATTTATACTTCTGGTTACATTAATATTATCTTCAAACCGGGAAACTAAATAACCAAAAACACCTAAACCAGCCAAAACCGAAATTGCACATTTTTCCCAAATCTCTCTCTCAATCATCAAAATCGAATTTGGCTGAAGCCTGTTTGGCCATTTTGATGATCGCGGCTGCTTCTTTTCTCATCTTCTGCTGCTCTTTGAGAGCTTTCTTCAACATTTTTCTCTGATCTTCGACTGGAAACGCATTCAGATCAGACAAAAACTCGTCGAAATCGAGGTTCCTCTCTCGACCAGAAGAGTAAGCAGCAGTGTTAAACGATTTACAACTTTTGAGATTCTTGTTGTTGGTTGGTGATTTCTTCGGTGACGAACGCCAAATTGATCCGATGATCTTCGACGGAGATAGCTTGTCGAACCATGAGGAGGACTTTGATTTTGATTTCTTTTCTGGTTCTGAATCTGTTGATGGTGGTGTAGCTAAATCAATCGAAGATGGCGAAGACGATGATGATGATACGACTCTGCGTTTCTCCTTTTTGGTTTGTTTCACTGGCGAGAAAAGCTTACTCTCACTGATGTTTCCAGAATCTGAGAAATCTCCACTTCCATTAGAGACGAGCTCAGCTCGCGAACTCGATTTCAAGTCCAGATCTCGTTTGTTTCTCGAGGTTTTACTCGAATCTTCATCAGATAAACTCACAGAACCAGGATTTTTACCTTGATTTCTTCGATTTCCTGAGAAATTTGTATCCTCCTTGGGATGATGACTCGCCACGCTCTTGGACTGTGAGAGATGCTTCTTCGTTTTCTTCGACGAAGAAGACGAAACCGGGTCGGTTCGTGGAGGAGCTGGAAGAGATTTGAGGCGACGGAAACGAGATTCGAGATCATCGGGGAGAGTAGAATCGGTGAATCCAGAACAATTGATCGCAGCTATTTGCTCCAAAGCAGAGAGCTCCCTCGCTTGAGAAACCAGTTCCTCTACTGCTGAATCGTCTGTATCAGAAAAATACCCAAAATCCGCCATTTTTGGTAAAACCAAAGCTTCTTAGGGTTTCTTCCTTTTTGGTGGAGAAGAAGAAAAAAGAAATAAAGAGTGGTGAGAGAAGAAAATGATAAAAAGTCGTCACAACGGCTAATTCATGATTTTGTCAGTTACGTTGGCTCCGATACTATGCGCGTCAAACATGCGTGATTAATAACTTTATTAAAGACAAGTTTATACGAGAACATTCTATTTTTATTAATATGTAAAAGTAAAGAACTCATGTATCTTCCATTTTTGTAACCTATAGAAAAAAAATAGAGAATGTGGTTTCTTTGTGTTACAAATTTGATTTACAATGGATCAAGATCCTTGTATGATGACGATGTTATTGAACCCTGGTCTTGTTCAAGCCGGTGATAAACCGGTTTGGTTCTTATGTACAGCAACAGACTTGACACGACGCCGAGGATAGACAAGAAGCCCCAAAACATAAATGTTTTGAAGTAGCAGTCTCTTCCTAAGCAAACAATTGAGTCAGACACGATCATTGTTATCTCAGGGCTTGCGTTGGCTTCGTAAATGGAGGCAGCGATGTAACCGTATAAGAGTGAGCCGATTGGTATGTTTGTGATGAGAATGTTGTGGTTAACACCTACGCTATTGGGTCCGAAGAGATCAGATGTTATGGAGACTGCTGCTGCGAATATGAAACCTGAGCTCAGACCGATTAAGGCGGTTGCGGTTTGCAATGCTGTTTGTTGTGAGGATGATACCGCCAGTAAAAAGAAAGCGAATGGAGTTGGTAAAAGTGCGATTGTAAACCAGCCGGTTCTTGTCAAACGATATCTCCTGAAAGATCCAGTATTCTAAATGAGAACGATATCTCCTGAAAGATTCAGTATTCTAAATGAGAATCTGTTATCTCAATTTCACATTAGACATTACAGTAAAACCTCTATAAATTAATACTCTATAAATTAATAATCACTATAAATTAATAAATCTTGTTGGTCCAAAGTCGGGCCAGCGTAAAAATTAACAATATTCGATAAGATAATAAGATAATAATTTTTTTGAAATCTCAATGTAAAATATGGTCCCAATAATATCATAAATTAATAATCATGTAAATATATATATATATATATATATATACTGATATAATAGTGTATGTTTCTCCTAAAACTCATTTCTATAGAACATTTGTAATGTTGTATTTTCAAACTATAATGATATCTCTAAAATATTTTATAACATGTCATACAAATAATTAAATTTTAAAGTTTTAATTTTTAGATATGCATCATTTACAATTTGATAATTAGACAGATTATTAAAATATGAGAATTAATATTATTATTATTCATAAATTTGAATTTATGTATGTCATGTGTATAAGTCAATTTGTTTATAGTATTTGTAATTTATTGTCAATAATGCTTGATAAATATTACAAGTTCAATTCCTAAACCATAAAATTTATAACATCCGAAAGTTTAATCTTATTTTGCTATAATTGTTCTAATTTATAATTTAAAAAAATAAACAATTCATATTTTGCTATTAATTTACACTGTAAATTAATAATTATTAATTTATAGATAAATTAATATCACTATAAATTAATAAAATGTCTTGGTCCCAACATTATTAATTTATAGAGGTTTTACGGTACTTACTCTAAAATGGTAAACTTACTTGTGCATAAAATCTGGTGCGGCAGAGAGCAACCGACCGAAGAAGGAGAATGAAGAGTAGATTGTGACAAGGGTTGTAGAGTTTTGTCCCAAAGACTGAGCAATCTGTCCCAAATTGTTGCTATAAACAAGACCAATCGTGCCACCACATAAATACGCAATGTAGTATAACCAAAACTCCAATCTAGTTATGAGCAATCGAAACGAGTGTTCATCACCTAGCCTCACTATGTTCCCCATAAGTTCATATCCGGAAACAGACTCTTTTTGGCTCTTGAGCTCATCTATGTAAAGCATAACATAGCCAGAGCTTTCATGGGTTAAACGATGGTTAATAACCGGAAGAAAGTAATCCCGAGCATAAACGATAAGAGGACCACACAAGGGAAAAACCAAAAGAACTATAGCTCCGAGAAGATTCAACCGAGCTGATGAAGTACTGGAACTCGATAGTAGAAGGTGGAAACTAGTCATGACGGCTAACACATTCAAAATAGTAAACACATGAGAGTCATGTCGTCGGGACTCACTGTCTGGACTAGGGTCTATAGTTGGTTTACTAAGAACCGGGTAAAGGGCAGCAAAGGAAACAACAAGGGGAACCAAAGAGTTCAGCAGAAGGTATAAGTTTGAAGACGACGGGTTAATTGCATTGAAAGCAAGGGAGTATAAAGCTGCACTGATTCCATTGAAGCTTACTGTTAAAGATAAAGCCAGAGCACGATTGTTCGGGAAATGACGAATGCAGAGGATGAAACAAGCTGTGTTGAACCAACATATACTTAATCCAGCCAACAAGCAGCAGAGAAACACCTATCATGTTAACAAAAAAGATTCAATTCCACAATCAAATTCAGATTCTTGATTTATAAAGAACACAGAAGCAAGCAACAACATATGATTCTTGATTCGAAGTTTAATAAATGTACCAGAGAATAAGGCAGAGTGATGAGGTTGGTGATGACAAGCCACTGAACACCATAACCAACAAATCCCATAGCCGCCGCAGCAAAAAGAACGACGGAGAGAGGGAACTAACCTAAAGCGATCCCCGACGACCATCCAAACGCTTTCCCCAAATCGGAAGCCACCGCGAGGTAATTCAACCTCACCTGAGAAACTCCGAGCACCGATTTGAGATGGGAAGAGTAAGCAGAGAAATCGAAGTTGGTTCCCGTCGAAGCTTGGATCCAGATCGCCGCAACGAGAACAGTCCATTTCCGCCATCGACCGAACATGGTCCTGAGAGGCGGGAGGTGTTTCCGGTGAAACTTTGCGTCGTCGTGGTCGAAGGAGGCTCGATTAGGTCGGAGTTTATCTGAGGCATCTCTGATTCGAGGTCTCATATACAAAGAGGATGATGATGATAATGATGATGATGTTGACTGAAGCTGCAAAAAAGCGTTTAGTTGTTCATCTACCGCTTTTTGAAGATTGGGTTTTTCTGATTTTTTTGTTTTTTTTTTTGGTTTTTCAATTCGATTCGTATAATGTTTTTTTTTTTTTTTTGTAATAATAACAAGTGTCTAATTTTTAACCAAATTATCAAATGTTTAATTTTGGGTTTAGTATATTTCACTTTTTTCATTTTCTTTTGGCAATAATATTAACGTAAAAACTGTGAAAACAAACGTAAATGAAAACAAAGAAATGGAGAACTATAAGGATCCTTGCACGTTAGACTAAAAGAATCAAGAAACATGTCCATATCACTTGGGTTAGAGTAGACCAACAAACTTACTTCTTATTGGCAAAGCATACTCCACTAATGAAGAGTAATTTGTAGTGGACCAGTGGTTAAGATTAGTATGGCTATTATCGTAATGAGGTAGTAAAACCAATTTAGAGGTTTTGAGTTGAATCTGGTTTTGGACTTTTGTTTACTAGTCCAAATTAAGAGATTACATACGTTACTCACCTGCTCACTCAGGTTCGAAACTTTTTAACAATTCAATATTGTCACCAATTTGGATTAGAATACAAAAATTGGTTCGGTTTGCGGGAATGCTGACTTGGCAACAAACGTGGCAGCTGTTTAAGAAGATGACAGTACACGCAACCCCCGAAGCAAAAGTTTTTGTTGTTAGTTCGGTCTCTCGTCTCGCGAATATTCTTTCCAACAAAACCAAAACCTTTCGATTCGATTCAATTCGATTTCCCCAGCTGTCACCCTTTTTTTTGTTTGTTCCTTCTCGCGATTTAGCTTTCATCAAATCAAAAATTTATAATCTTTCGTCTTGTTTCTGTTAATTCCCATCTAAAAAGCTTCGTCCTTTAACCACCCTCTCTCTGTGTCGTGGTATGTATTTGATTCTTGATTTTTTTCTCTGTAGGGTTTTGTTAAATTCTCAATTAATTTGATCACCGACTAGATTATAAATTATACTGCTTTGTTGTTTCTGATTTAACTGATTTAGGTTTGTGTTTTGTAGTCCAAAGTTTGATGCTTTTATGATTTTTTTTTTTCAATTGAATCAGATGGAAGAAGATAGAGAGGCACGTTTAGGTACTCGGGAGGTTAATAATGAAACTTCTCCGGATTTGTTGAAGAATACGCCTTCGAACATTGCGAGGTTAGAAGATGTGATTGAGCAATGCTATGGTAGACAAAAGTATCTTGCTCAGACTACAAGTCCTTCTGATGGGAGTGATGTTCGTTGGTACTTTTGTAAAGTTCCTCTGGCTGAAAACGGTTATTCTTCTTTTTTATTAGCTTGTTTCAGCTTTCAAAAATAGAATTGCGGCTTGCTTTGAAGATGTCATTGAGCAATGCCATATCCCTTAATTGGTTTGGTTTTATTAGAAGGGCATTGTTTGTGTATCCGAATTTATAATGGCTGGATCGAAGATATAATGTGTTTATGTATGCTGTGCAGAATTAGCTGCTTCAGTACCTCGCACTGACGTAGTTGGGAAGAGTGAATATTTCCGTTTTGGTATGAGGGATTCTCTTGCGATTGAGGCTTCTTTCCTTCAGGTACTTCTCCTTCTTCTAAGCTCTTGTTTGTATATCTGGATAAGTTCTTGACTTGTGGATGTTAGGTTCAAAATTTGAGTGAATTGTGATATCTGACAAACAAAAGTTCTTTTTTTTTGGGGATATTTGTGTAATAGAGAGAAGATGAGTTGTTGTCACTCTGGTGGAAAGAGTATGCAGAATGCAGTGAAGGCCCGAGACCACAAGTTAATTCTAAAAATAAATCAGTTAAGCAGTCAACTGAAACTCCGTCTGAAGCTTCTGTGTCCTCTAGTCTATATGAAGTTGAAGAGGAGAGAGTTGGTGTACCTGTTAAGGGTGGGCTTTATGAGGTACCACCATGCAGAGATCCAAAGAGTGTTTCAGAATTTTCTTGTGAATTGAGCCATTAGAGTCCTTACATTCAATCCATGTTTCTGACCAAGAAACCGGAATGCTGCAGGTAGACTTGGTGAGGAGGCATTGTTTTCCTGTGTATTGGAATGGAGATAATCGGCGTGTGCTTAGAGGCCATTGGTTTGCTCGTAAAGGTGGCCTAGACTGGCTTCCAATTCCAGAAACTCTTTCTGAGCAGTTGGAGGTTGCATATCGTAACAAGGTTAGATATCTTTCTGTTTCTGAGCAGTTGGAGGTACACAATTCGAATTTATGATTCCTGTTTGCCAATTGCACCAATTAGTTTGGATTCTTTCACCCAGGTTTGGCGCAGAAGAAGTTTTCAACCCTCTGGGCTTTTTGCAGCTCGTATCGATTTGCAGGGTTCCAGTCTGGTATGTGTTTGATTTCATGTGTAAGAAACTGTAGTTTTCTGTTAGCTGAATGGTTCATAGATGATAATATTCAAAGTTGGTAATATAGGGACTCCATGCTCTCTTTACTGGGGAGGATGACACCTGGGAAGCGTGGCTTAATGTTGATCCTTCTGGGTTCTCTGGCATTGTTGGATATACTGGGAATGGTATTAAGTTGAGACGTGGTTATGCTGGCTCTTACTCTTCAAAACCTACGCAGGTGTTTAGATTATTCTGATTTCTTTTGTTAGTTTTCTTGGACTCTATCCTTACCACTATCTACTGAAAAATCCAATTAAATCTTACAGTTGAAATTTTCTTGTTAGCTAGTTAGAGTTCTTGTGTATTTATTTATTCTGAATCTTTCAGGAAGAACAACGACAACAAAGGGAGGAAGAAATGGATGACTACTGTTCCCAAGTATGTCTTTGTATGCTCTTGTATTCTATGAATTGCATTTGCATATAGAGAATCTGCTCTCCATCGTCAAATTAAGTGTAGAATATCTCAATGTTTTAAAGCTCTTTGGACTGTTCTTTTGTGTTATTTTCTCCAGGTCCCTGTTCGGCATCTTGTATTTATGGTTCATGGTATTGGTCAAAAAGTAGAAAAATCCAATCTTGTTGACGATGTTGGAAACTTTCGTCAAATCACAGCAGCTTTAGCGGATCGTCATCTAACCTCTCATCAGCGCAGCACTCAACGAGTCCTCTTCATCCCATGCCAGGTGTCTATACATATATACATAAATGCTTATATCCCCTTATGTTGTATCTCTGTATAGTATGATCTTACTTTATAGATTCTGTCGTTCTCTATTGTTTTTGTAGTGGAGAAAGGGTCTAAAGCTAAGTGGTGAAGCTGCTGTTGATAAATGTACTTTAGACGGTGTACGGCGTTTGCGAGAGATGCTGAGCGCAACTGTTCACGATGTGTTATATTACATGAGCCCCATTTATTGTCAGGCTATAATTGATTCGGTATTGAAACTTCCCAATTTCGTTGTTCACTTTGTCTTAAAGTTCCAAACTGAAACAAATTTGTGATTTAGTTTTAGATTTTGTGACGGCAAAATCTAAAACATTGCAACTTTCATCTTCTGTATCATTATAACTGATAATCTTGTTAAGTATGACAAGTGATCTGTGCTCCTTTTTCGTTTTACAGGTTTCAAAGCAGTTGAATAGACTGTATCTAAAATTTTTGAAGCGGAATCCTGACTACGTTGGAAAGGTGGCCATTTGGTCTAGTGTTTTTCATTCATCAAACTTTGACTAGTGTAAGCCTGCATGAAGTTGAAATTCATTTTCTTTTCATTGACATTTTACAGATTTCCATTTATGGACACTCTCTGGGGAGTGTTCTCTCCTATGACATCTTATGTCATCAGCACAATTTGTCATCCCCATTCCCAATGGATTCAGTATACAAGAAATTTTTTCCAGATGAAGAATCTCCTCCAGTTCCAGCTAACGCTGACAAACCTTGTAGTTCACATCCATCATCAAATCATGAGCCAGAGAAATATAACCAGTTGAATAACACCGAGGCAATCACTGGTCAAGATGATAATAACTTGATGGCTAAAGAATCAACGGTATTGGAGCATCACCATGTCATCCAGGAAGCTCCTTCGTTGATCTCTGATTCTGTTGTAGACAACGTGGATTTGGAAAGAAGAGGCAGCCAGGAGGACAACCATCATGATTATAGTGGTGCTCTTTCCTCACAGGATAGACCAGATGGAGCGGGCTGTGAAACACCTGATTCTTCATCCTTTTGTCAAGATCAATTATGTGAGCAAGAAAATGGAAACTCTAATAATGAGGAGACTATTAAGTTGTTACAAGAAGAGGTAGATATTGGCACTTTCAACTTTTCTTTCTTTGATGAGATTATTCGTTTAGGTTGTTGCAAGCTTTCAACACTTGTGTTCATAGCATCTGCTACTTTCTTAGTTTTGTGTTCTCTGTGAAAATGTTGTCCAGTTTTTTTTTGCTGACTGACCAACACAGACAGAGAGTTATGTTTCCATTGATGGTGGTTATTTTTATCCCAGGTTAACTTATTGAGGTCAAAAGTAGCACAACTGCAATCAGAGAATGCCAGAATAATGTCTGATGGTATTGTTTCTGACCCTTGATGTTTTATTTATTTTCCATATATCGAGTTGTGTTTGAAAGCTTCTTTTATGTACATCTGGGTGATGATATGAAATGGTGTTATCAACAGAAAAAGCCAAGGCGCCAACTGAAGATGCCAAGGCACCTACAAGCTTTACTCCTTTTATCAAGTACCAAAAGCTTGAGTTCAAGGTGTGGGTTGTCGAACTATTATGTATATCTCACATTCAGAACCCACACTGGAAAAAACGTCACCCTAACTCTTAACTGCATATTCTGCTCAGGTTGACACTTTCTTTGCTGTTGGGTCTCCCCTTGGAGTTTTTCTCGCCCTTCGAAATATACGTCTTGGGATAGGTAATACTTAATGTAATACGTTTTCATTTGTTTATTAGTTTTTTTTAATGTAACACCGGAATTAGGAAAGCAAGAGATCCGTGAATAAGCAATCAAAGTAATTGGCTAATTCTTATTTTTTCTTGTAGGTTCTTTACTCTGCTATTGAATTGATTTCTTACCTTTATTTGCAAAGTCTCTTTATATGCACTAAAAGCTGTTTAATATGTGTTAGGTAAGGGACAAGATTACTGGGAAGAGGAGAATGCTATTGAAGAGATGCCAGCTTGTCGTCGAATGTTCAACATTTTTCACCCCTATGATCCTGTTGCATATAGGTTAGTCTTCATGGAAATAAAACAGTGTGTAGCTAGTTTATGATCTTGCTGTCTTTTTTTACCTTCTTTTGGAAGTGTGTAACTGTGTTCCACGCAGATTGGAGCCACTTGTCTGCAAAGAGTACCTTCCCAAGAGACCTGTTATTATTCCGTACCACAGAGGTGGCAAGCGGTTGCATGTTGGATTGCAGGTACTTGTAATTCTGTGGTTTGGTGTTTATGTTTGCTTCCTCTTGTAATTTGTTTGCCCTATGTAATGTTCTACAGGATTTCAAAGAGGATTTTGCAGCACGTTCACAGAGAGTAATGAATCATTTTGATTCAGTAAGGGTGCGTTATTTTGGATTTCTAATTAGCTTCTCTATGTTTGTAATACTGACCCCAAGTTGTTATCCTTTGTGATTTGATGTACTTATCTTTAATTTCATGCAGACAAGAGTTCTCACTATATGTCAATCCAAAAGTGCGGATAAACTAGACGGTAAAAAAGTCATTACTTTGCAAGGTTATTCTATTACCTCTGATGTACTTCTAATTATACTTGTATATGTGATTGAACAGAGATAGAAGAAACTGATGACGAAAAGGATGGAAGGTCCGATGGTTCCTTAATGATTGAGAGATTAACTGGAACGCAAGACGGTCGAATAGATCACATGCTCCAGGTTAAGTTTTGATGCATTTCCAGCTAATTTATTAATTTTGTGATTCCACTTTCCTGCGGATAGTTCTTGGAAACTGCAATATGACCGAATAAAAGAATCAACACGTACTGGATTTGGCTAAAGCTCGCTAGTTTTTATATAATAATTGCTGAAATATTTGGGTAATGCAGGATAAAACCTTTGAGCATCCTTATCTACAAGCCATAGGAGCTCATACGTAAGTGAAGGTTTACATTGATGATTACACATTACATTTAACGTTTATAGCCAAGAAATCAATACTGTTATATATTTTGCAGAAACTATTGGAGAGATAATGATACTGCTCTTTTCATAATTAAACACTTGTATCGCGAGCTACAAGACGAACCAAACTCACCCGCGGGATCCACCGAAGGAGATGATAGTCCAAAAGACTCAAGTAGACCTCACAGCTGGATAGACAGAAGATATGATAATTATGATGATGAAGAGCTTCCTTTAACATTCTCCGACAAACAAATCGTTAGAAGCTTCTCCGCAGAAGCCAAGAAACATTTGAAGAAGCCTTAAAGATTTTTGACCATAGGTTTGAGTATCTGAAATCCGGCGAAAGCTCTCTGATTTTGTTTTCGTTTCCTGTGCAGTAAGTAACATATAGTGCATAAAATGTGAAAAGGAAAAACACCTACATGGTTTTGCCACATTGTAACCATAATCCATTGTAACTTTAATTTCACAGATAATAAAGAAAACGTTGAAAGCACTTTCTTTGGCTTTATTTGTTCGTCGTTAGCTGAGGTTTTCTTCAGGTCTGGAGTTGAAGATGTTTCGCAGACATTGGTTGAAAAACTGAGTCAGACTCAAAAGCTTCAGCGAGTTCAGGCCAGACGATAGCAGAAACTGACCAAGAGCCATCATTGCAGGCGCTAGGTCGCTGGTTCAGGTAACCAACTCCTATCTTCTCAACCGTTGAACATACAGTTCCTAGGAAAGGAGCACCAAATCCAAAATCCAATTCAGCCACAGGGAACCGTCTTCCTGAAGACAAAACCAAAGCTGGTCCTT